>NC_141538.1:147072500-147345000 GCF_021556685.1 Rattus norvegicus
TAGGTGTCTGTTGGTCTCAAGGCTCCGAGTACGCAGGAGACAACAGTTCGCTGTTCCAGAAGTTTTTCACTCCAGCCGCAGGCTGGCATCTGCCCAGGCTTTTCTGGGTATCTGAAACTTATGGAATCACATGATCAAGGTAGGATGCTCATAGGGAAGAAACAGCATCTCTCTTTAGTAACCACTACATTTCAAGATTTAGAAAGGTAGCATAAACTTCTGACATCTATCCACTGAACAAGCATTTCCTGAGCACCTACCACAGACTAAGTACACGGTCCCTAAAATGGAGTCCAGTAAAGAGCATTTGGTGGCCCTGTCAGATGGTTGTCCACAAAACACTGGCTCATGGGGCTCACCAAAATGCACCCGTTAGGTGCCAAGCCTGTTTTTATGCCTGGGTGCCTCTTACTATTCTGTGGTTGTGTGTTTCCTTCTTGATCACCAGCACTGCCACCCCACACCATAACAGAAAGTGGTGGTAAGACTTTGCAGAGCTCTGATTGATATCTTTGGAGCCCTTCTGCTGGGTTTCTTAAGAGCAGTGGACGTTGCAGTGGGTCCTTAGGAAGAAAGAAGACAGATTCAGAGATTTCTGGGTATTTAGAGTCCACAAATGAACCCCATCCTAGCTATAGGAAGTCAGTCGGGCATGGTTTCTTCTGGTGCCGTGGCTTCAGTGGTAAAAGCCCCTTCAGTGCCCCCATATTGAACTGGGAGAGCCTTAGAGAGGGCAAGAATAAACTAATCTTGCTTTGGTTGGCAGCAGCCAGTCTCTGAGTACCCTGTAAAGGTGTAGAATATTCTGTTGAACTGTGCAGAAGGCAAAAGAAACTCATCTTTTAAATTAAACAAATGCATGTCCTTTCAGTTAATCATAAAGTATGTCTTCAAATCAAAAATCATTCAGTCCAGCTAGAAAGATTAGGACATATGTAGAGAAAAGTATGCCCCAAAATTCGATTTCACCAAAGACCCCGTGATGAAAAGCTGCTGTCTTCATTGACTCTTAGAAAGGGACACACTGTCTGTCAGTCAACTGACAGTGCTCCCCTGTGCATCCCAACTGGAAGATGCTAATGTGGAGGAAGGGATCAATGTTTAAAGATCAATGGCGTGCATATTTAAGCCACGCTGTGCTACCTCACAATGGATACGACAGAAGAAGCATCAATGAAAACAGCAGTAGCTATGGGTTCTGGCAAATGGAAAAAATGGGAAGATAGCCTGATCCAAACCCTGAAACCAGAGGTCACTGAGCCAGAAGGAGCACTTTCCAGCAAATGCAAGCGTTGCCGCTGAGGCCCCAAGGCACACAGCGACATGCCCTCTCCTGGCACACGTAAGTCAGCCAAGGTTGCTGAAGGCAGGTCCAAGAAGGTAAAGGGCCAGGATGGGACAGGCTTCCAGGGAGAGCAAACTGGTGAAAGGTCCTACCTGTCAGTCACATTTGCGCTCAGAGAGAAGCAGTTTTGTGGGAGAAACAGATCCCACAAATGGAGCCCTCTCGTTATCATTCAGTGAGTATCACCGGTTGAGCCATCTACCACATCCAAGTAGTTTTAGAGGAAACAAGGGGGATACATAAATTCTGCCCATCAAGGAGATTAGTGGCTTATGGAAATAACTATGACATGGGCATCGTGCTTAACCCCATTTTAAAGATGGTGACACAGAGATCCAGCGCTAACCAGTATCACACAGCTGCTGGGTGGCAGAGCTGACACTCAGACCCAAGTACACTAGTTTTAGACCCCCCACTAACCCTCAACATACTGCTTCTCAGAGACCGCAGAGTAGAGCATGCTCAGTGGCAGCTCAGAGAAAGGAAGGATCCTGGCGATGGTGCAACCCAGAGGAAGAGGAGTAGCATTCGGTCTGTGACCCGAACCAAATGGCAACACTGCTGTAAAGGAAGCAGCAAAGCTTGCTTGGTCAGATAAATAATTAAAAATAAAACATTAGTTTATGCTACAAAGAGATATTGACTGCCAGGGCTTTGGACAACTGGACAAAGGGAAACCCTTGCTGCCTCTTAGTCGGGGTTGTATCTGTGCACTGGGGCAATTCATTAGAGCTCTGTCCGTAAGATGGATTACAGCGGGAGGAAACCAGAATCAGGAGGACGTAGTAGAAAGCTACTGCAATATGCCGAACAAAAGGATTTTTGACCCAGGATAATGCCGCAGTTAAGCCATGGTCTTTGCTTTCTATCAACCTCAAAAGATTAATGACACACACTTCCCCAAAATGCCTTTCCTGCTTTGATCTATGAGCTCACTCGCCCCTGTGAGCTTCCCCCTAGCATGGGCAGATATGGCATCATTTGTCCGGGAACAATTGTAGTTTCACAGAAGTGCCACAGTTTGGAGCAAGCGTAGGCGGCGACTCTCAGGACAGGGGCCAGGAGGCCAGCAGTTCCCTTTCCAGAGATCTTGGTGTGTTAGCTCTGTAACCCAGTGCTGTGGTCCTCAGCTGACTGAGAGAGACGGCGCCTCAGCTCACGTCTCTGTAGCGTCCTTTCCACTGTTGCTTGGCTTTGCTGCTTCAGGCCAGTGGCAAGGCAACACAGCCTGGTGGGAAACCATGGCAAAATGAAAGTCACACCCCTAATGGTCAGGAGCTGAGTGTGTTCTTTGCCTCCTAACTATACTCTATGTCTTTTAGCTTTAGAACCATTTTTCTCTTCAACTTTGTTTATCCAACTTCATAAATCCTGAAATATTTTGTTCATGTGAATGTTTGTGTATTTGTGTGTGTGTGTGTGTGCGCGCGCGCGCGCACGCGCATGCGTGCGTGCGTGCGTGCGCACGAGCGTACACACGAGCGTACACAGGCCAGAGGCATTATGTGAGCACATGGGATCCCAACTGATTCTTATATTTTCACAGCAAGTAATTCCCACACTGGGCCATTTTCCCAACTACAAGACCATTTTTCGATGTAGAGCTGGAAGACATGTTCGATCTCCTAAACCAGATCTCTGCTGCCCTTGTCTTGGGTCTCATAGCAACAGGTGGTGGACCATCATCCACTGATGCCCTTACCCAGACCTGGCTCGTCTCCAGCTCTCCCTCAGAGGGCAGCCTGTGGAATGGCTCTGGCCAGGATCTCATCCACGGTTATTCTAGTGGCTGGAACCTGGCGCGGAGGCCCTCAGCACCTTCCAGGCGTCTCACTAAGCCTTATCTTTATGCCCAATGAACAGTTTTGGTTTTGGTTTGCTTTGTTTGGTTGTTAAACTCGGAGCTATCCAATGAGGGATTAGGAAGCAGGGCTTAGGCTGGAACCACTGTACAGTTTATAATCCCCAAATGCCTGCTGGCAGTGTCTGCGGGGGCTCCTCCCTCCCCTCAAGACCAGCATCCCCCCTTAAAATCACACTGATCCCCAAGGTTTTTTTGGTTCATCACGTGTTGTCCTCGAAAGACCCTGCTGTGCTGGCCTTATGCACTCTGTCTCCATAGGGGCCAGGCCTGGAGGGCCATTCTGCTCCCGCCATCCCTCTTGTGCTTTCTGCTACCTCTTCTTTCTGTTCCTTCTTCCCTGTTTCTGTTGACAACCTGCTTGGAATTCCATATGGGGCGATGGTGACAGCTAGAAACTTGCGTGTAAAGCGGTGAAACTGAAGAAGACAAACCTCCCAAACTCAGTTTGAAGCCTCTATGGCTGCAGATGCGGGTTCTTGGCAAACGTTAGCTTGATCCCATAATCTGTCTGTCCTTGTGTGGTTGTACAGACCTGGTGTGAGTGTGCAACTGTGGTCCTCTGCGTCTGGCTGGTGTACCTGTTCACTCAGCTCTCTAGCTGTCAGAGTCACTGTGGAAGGGGCATCTCAGTAGGACATATTTAGCTGACCTGTTTGCATTCTGAGCTGGCCTGAATGCTCCCTGAACTGCATTTCCTGGGTCATTATTACATATAAGGCAAAACTAAAATCACAACAGGGACTACTAAAAGATGTAAGAATCCGAGGGCTGGGGGATGGGGGAGAAGGCTCAGTAAGTTGCCAGCTGTGCAAACACAAAGACCTGATTTTGGATTCCCAGCATCCATTAAAAACAAATAAACAGACACACAACGACAAAAGCAAAAACAAAATGGTAAAAAAGAAACAAAAAACAAAAAACCGAACAGGTGTTGGAGTTTGGATCCATAACCCCAACCCTAAGGGAACAGAGATGGACAGATCCCTGGAGTTCACTGACCTGCCAGCCTAGCCAAAATGATGACTTCCACTACCATGAGACACCCTGTCTCAAAAACAGTGAAGGGGAGAGTGCTTGAGGAAGACACCTGGCTTGGACTACTGCCTCCTCACACACGGAGACACAACACACATGCACATGTCACATACCCACACATGCAGACACACATGCACATGTGCATATACATGCACGCATATACATGTGCATGTACACACATACATGTATACACACAACAGATTTTTACATACCAGATCTTTACTTCAAAGAGCCAGGCTTGTTAAAAATGGTAAGAAAACTGGCAACATATGGGAACACTGGGTCAGGACAATAAACTGGTATGTTTATAACATGTCCTGTTAGGTACTAGTTTGAATTCTGGGTAAAGGGGACATGGTAGATGCTAAGGTAAGGTTCCCCATCTGGAAAAGAAGATTTAACAGAAGAGAGGACTTCCCAGCTCTGGCACTAGGCAGGCCGTCTCCATGCAAAAGGTAACAGGGAGGAAAACAGGGGACCCTGGAAAACTGCCTTTGTATGTGAAAGGGACACAGCAGAGGAGGTGACCGTGCCCTCTAATCTGACTTTTCTCTCTGCAGCTTACGCTCAACTGCAGCCACACCAACTCCTCCCACAGCCGTCATCAAAGCATCCACAGCCCCAGTTTGTGGCCCAGCAGCAACCACAGCCACCACGGCCTACACCCCAAGTCCAGTCCCAACCCCAGCTTGCCGCAGTCTCTCCAAGCCTGGCCCTACAGCCCAGTCCAGAAGGCCATGCCATGCCTCTAGGCCCAGTGACACAGGCCCTGCCTCTCCAGTGCTCTACTGCGCATGTCCACAAGCCAGGGAGCAGCCAGCAGTGCCACCTTCCCACACCAGACAGCGGGTCTCAGAATGGACATCCTGAGGGTGTGTCCCACGCCCCCCAGCGAAGGTTCCAGCACACCTCAGCTGTGATCTTACAGTTGCAGCCCGCTTCTCCAGTGGTAAGTAGGCTGCTTTCAAGGCATTGGGAACAGTAGGGAGGGCCCTGGCTCAGGTGGTCCTGCACCCCAGGGAAACCAGAGCAGTGTCCAAGAACACAGAGATGTTTCACCAGACATCTCCGTCCTGCCCCTTGACAGCCCCAGCAGTGTGCTCCCGATGACTGGAAGGAAGTGGTGCCAGCAGAGAAGAGTGTGCCTGTGACTCGGCCAGGCCTGTCCCCACACCAGCAAGCCATCATCACTGCCATACCTGGTGGCCTGCCTGGACCCAAGAGTCCCAACATCCAGCAGTGCCCAGCTCACGGTATGAAGTGTTGGGGAAGGAAGAAGTTGGCTTTGCCAGCCGCTTCCTGACACCTCTTTCTTGGCATCTAGGAGGGGAGGTAAACTGCCATAAACCTAGAAAAGCCACACAGAAGCTGGGTAGCTGGAAACAGGGGGAAGTGAGGGCATGGGCCAGGGACAAAGGTGGCCGGGGAGCTAGAGAAGCTGGAGGATCAGAGGGAGAAGAGGAATGGACCCTGCAGCTCTTTTGCCCTTGGATTTGAATGCTGCATATATGTGGGCCAGGCCGATAGTGGAGGTGTCAGAGGGACTGAGATTAATTATGGCCAGAGGACTGCAGAGTCTCTCAGAGAGGGGAAATGCCTCAGAGGAGAGCCAGAAGGGGACTCGGAATGAGCTCTGCTTGCCAAAAGCATCTTTGAGGGCACCGTGCTCATCTCTGGGGTCTCCATCTGTCTATCTGAGTGACAAGTGGACTCCCATGGTCTGGGCTTCAGGACACTCTGCTGGAGCTCTGCACCCTGTGGGGAGAGTCACAGTGGAACCTCCGCCTTCTGTCATCATCCACTTGCTGGCCTTCCTCTCAGCCAGTCTGTGTAGTGAGCTTGGCCTAGATCTCAGAGCGCCCGGAGCCGAGCCGAGGGCTGCCAACAGCTCCAGGCACAGTGCTAAGTGTGTGCTGAGAGCAGAGGTGGGGGAGGCAAGGGGAAAGATGCTCGGACATTGGAGATTTGAAGGGAGAAACACTTAGGGATGCAAAAACTAAAGGCAGGTAGGAGAAGTCAGAGTCTTCTGAGGAGTGGGGTGGGATGGAGAAAAAAGAAAAGAAAAGATACTGAAGAAAGAGCACTAGGAGCTGAGAAGATGCTAAGAGGGCAGGCGCACCCTGTGCAGGCTTGCACGGACACAGTACCGAAAAGTAGGCCCGAGGCCGGGCCGTGGCTCGGTGGCGCAACATTTACCAGGCATGTGTGAGACCCTGGGTTCTATCCGCAACTCTGAGGAAAGGGAGGTGGGAGAGGGGAACAGCCCATCCCCTTACAGAATCCATTCTAGTTATCAGAAAATTATCTTCTACTCACACCAGAGCCCGCTGTTCTGGAACTTGGTCGTCATTGTTGTGACCCTGTCTTACAAGCTTACAGCTCCATCTCACAATGCTTCTAGAAATTCGTCCTGACCTGGGCAGACGTGGGTCTAAGACCTGAGGCTTTCTTTTTTCTTTCCTTCTGTGGCATGCCAAGTCCTCATCCCCACATTTCTAGTCATGCTTCTCTGTGTTCTAACTTTCCATTGATTCTCTTAAAATGTAGCTCCCCCAATTAAGCTCACTAATTCCAAATATCAAAAGCTAATACCTCCATAAGGCAGGAGGTATTAAGAGGCAGGACTGTCCCCTAGGTACATGTGGGATGGTCAGAAAGAATAGACACTATGTGCTGAGAACCGTTCTAAGTCCTTAACTCACCCATCCCCCCACCATCACCACCAGAGGTAAGTGTCATCACCCTCTTCCTTCTACAGTGAGGACAAAAACCAAGAAGGAGCAGCTCCAGGCTGCGGTGCTGTGAGACGGCAGCTCCCTGGCTCTAGCCTCAAGCGTGGCAGCTCCCTCACCCACCTTTATCGGGCCTGATGCACATTTTATTCCTCCACCTAGCAGGAACAGCCCTTGGATTAGTGGATTGTGCCAACCGGAAGCTGGGTCGTTTGGCTGTGGCTGTTTCTTTGACAGGAGTTGCCGCCCCTCTAGGTCTCCTTGGTCTCCACCTGTACTATTTATATTCTGAGCCGAAGTCCCTTTACTTAGGTCTGCCCAGTGATTTTGTGTGGACTTAGCCCACAGTTCCAGAGACTAATAACTGTTCATAAAGCTGCCAGACTTTATATATAGATTTCCTCCCAAATCCCAGGAATAGCTCTCGGGGATCAAAATTCAGTTATCCTCCCTTTAAAGATGAGAAAACTTAGTTGCGGAGTCAGTGGTGGGCCAGAATCTCTTGGTCTGAACTCTGACGTCCCTGGTGTGAACTCCGCTGCACAGTGTGGTCATAGGTGAGTTACAGGAATAAGTATTACCCTGCTTTCTATTCTAGAGGGGGAGACAACACCCAGGACAGAGCCGCAGCCCAGTTCCCTCCAGACTGTGTGTTCTTTTACCAACCTGCCGATGGTTAGGAGCTGCCTGAGGATCCACACAGTGGCTCTAGTCTGCTCGTGATAACACTCTTTGTTCAATATAGTTACCCAAAATCCCCCTAATCAACTGGGATTTGCCTTCCTTCTTCTGGTTGACCCATAAGGTCCTCAATTTTCCTGAAATCCAAGCAAGGCAGTAAGAATAACACACACATCCTGCTCTTGAGAGTCCCCATCTTCCAAGAGAAGTCAGTTTTGTACAGCGAGGGCAATTGCCAGCCGCCCAAGCCTTACACAGCACGGGTTATGCATGTTTGAATGCCTGCTCCAAGGCAAAGCACTGTAGGATGGGTGGTAAGGCCCTGAGGAGTACAGACTGGTCCCTACCATCAAAGAGCTTAGAGGCTGCTAGGGAAGATGAACACACGGGAAATTACAATGAAATCAGTAATCTGATAAGTGCCACAGGAGGCTCTTAGGCAAGTGCTTTTCAAGTTACAGAGGGAAATGTGACTGCCAAGTGGAGATTAGCAGGCTAAATTTCAGAGCGGAAGTGGCATTGCTGTGAAGCAGGGGTTGGCAAACCATAGCCCGCAGGCTACATCTATTACCTTGGCGGTGTCTGTACATAACAAATGTAATGATCAAAATAGTACTATTTCATGATGTGTGAAAGTATATGGGATTCAGATGTCAGCGTTCACAGTGAAGCTCTGTGGAAACAGCCACACTCACATAGCCATTACGGCAGCTCTCAGATTCAGCAACAGTAAGCTGGAATAGCTGGCACACACAGCGTATGTTTCCTTCCTCTGTGGTCCCTCCCTGAAGAAGTTTGCCAACTGATGGTCTCTCGTCCCTTGTCCTCCCGGTTTTTAAAACCAAATGTGAGTGTGTGAGAATGAGCAATGTGAATTCTACTGCAAAGAAGGTTTGGAAGTTTGGAAAGTAAAGGGGAAAGAGGACGAATGAGGAGCGAGAAAGGGAGAGAAGTAAGCCTGCAGGACACAGAAAACGTGGACAAAGCAAAGTTGGTGGGGGCAGCCTGGTAGAGGACGGTAGGAACGAAGAAAATTAATGGATGGGAAATACTGAGACTAGACAGCAGTCAGGAATTGAGGGATGGGAGTCGTTGTATCCATCAGCAGCTACTGTTTGAGGGTGGTGCTACTCTAATGTCTGCGTACCCTCGGCTCTCCTAGCCTGCTTACTGAGTGCTTACTGTCTCCAGGACAGTTCAAGCTACCACTGTGTTTGGGAAAGAAAACTAACATTTATTGGGCTCCCACTGTGCACCAGGCACTGCAGGCAATTTGTAAATCAGTTAACCCTCACATTAAACCTGGCGGTAGGGATTACGCCTTTTATGGAGGTAGGACTGGGTCCCTTTGCTCATTACTTCACCTCTGATCCTCGCTCCCAGTGGGGAGGATAATGACCACTTGGAGGGTTATTGTGGACAATAAGGGAGAGGGTGCGTGCACTTCGCCCTGACACGCACTAACCCTCAATCATTAAGACTCGTCTCCGAGACCCCACAGTGAGCCACCGGGGCGGGGGTCACAGGCCACGGTCCCCGGGGGCCAGGAGCCCGACGCTTTCGAGCCTTCCGGAGGACGCGGGGCGGGGCTCGAGTGCACAAAGGAAGCGCGCGGGCCTGGTCGGCAGCCGCTCCGCCCCGCGCCGCCTAGCCCCGCCCTCGCCCCGCCCCAGCGGAGGCGGCCCGGGAGCCGGTCCGGACGCGCCGCATTGTTTCCGCGGCGCCGCAGCCCTAGAGCTCTCGCCGCAGCCCGGCCGTCGCCTACCGCCCTCCCGGCCCTGCGCCCCGCGCCTTGCGCCCTTTGTCCAGGCCGCTGGGCCCTGCGGTCGGATGCGCCGCGGCAGCCCCGGGCCCGGGCTCGGAGGCTCCCGGCGCGGAGGACGCGGCCCGCCCGGGCCCCCGCTTCAGGCGGCGCCGGGCCGAGGGGCTGCGTAGGCCCCGCCCGGTCAGGCCCGGCCGGGCCCCGGACAGGTCAGTGCTGCCGCGGGGAGGGATCGTGCGGTGCCAGGAACGGGCGCCGCCCTGGGCCTCGCGGAGGCCTGTGGGCCGCACCGCCGCGCCCGGCCTCCGGGGAGGGCCCGAGCCGCCTCCGTTCCCTCTCGGGCCCCATGGCCCCGCGGGGACTTGTATTGATGGGAAAGGACAAGTTGTTTTGTGCCTGTCCTCTTCCGTTTTTAGGAGAGCGTTTTCTCGCCCTCCGGTGCCAAGCGAAGGTATGCTGCATCTGCGGGCTCTTTACGTTAAATCCGGAATCTGTGAGCGTCTGTTTAAGTTGACGTCCAGAGAGGCAGGTAATGTGCACGGCCAGAATGCGAACCGGTTAAGTTGTCGCCAGAGCGCCTAAGCCCTGCTTCCCTCGTCGGGTGCCAGTTTGTACCAGTGAGACCCTCCCTCACCTTAGCTGCTAAAGATTTCTCTAGATTAATACTAACAGTTCCTATCAACTTTCCTTCCCTGGCCAGACCTAGTCTGCCTACCTTTCAGCGCTGTCCGCTGAGCTCACTCTTATTCCTGCTTTACAAATCAATGACAGCTTTACCCTCAGACTTTTCTCATCCTTGATCCTTAATCCCTCCATTAGCATATTAGGCCCAGAGGGTCTCTTGGGAAGTGAACTTCCGACCGAAATCCTCCGGCTGTCCGCAATTTTCCTAGGATGGACCCACTTTAAACTAGTCCAAATCCTCCGGCTGTCCGCAATTTTCCCAGGATAGCCCCCACTTTAAACTAGTCCAAATCCTCCGGCTGTCCGCAATTTTCCCAGGATAGCCCCCACTTTAAACTATTCCAAATCCTCCAGCTGTCCGCAATTTTCCCAGGATAGCCCCCACTTTAAACTAGTCCAAATCCTCCGGCTGTCCGCAATTTTCCCAGGATAGCCCCCACTTTAAACTATTCCAAATCCTCCGGCTGTCTGCAATTTTCCTAGGATAGCCCCACTTTAAACTATTCCAAATCCTCTGGCTGTCCGCAATTTTCCTAGGATAGCCCCACTTTAAACTATTCCATCCCATTGCCTGCCTTAGCTTTCAATTTCAATTTCAATAATGTCACTTTCACTCTACCAGTATAATGTTCACCGCACTGACCTGGCCTTTTTCAGCCATTTGGCCCTGGGGCATTACTGGATAATCCAATTATCATTCACCTGGGATTTTTCTAACCCCTCCTGAGTCAACCCAAATGTTAGAACTGCTAAGATTTCTAGGTCAGTGTGAACATTACAGGCTAATGAAGCAAGGGAGTTGTTCCTTGTTCTTGTATTTCTGCGCGCGCGCACACACACACACACACACACACACACACACACACTCCCTTCCCATTCTCTCCAGCTTTTATTCCCATACAAAGCTACAGACCTGTAGCACTGCCTGTTGGCTAGCGTTTAGATTTGAGTCACCAGGGATATAGGAAGTCCCATCATTTTGCCTGGAAAATAGAAAGTAGTGTATTAACATAGTAGTCATCAGGACAAGAGATTTTTTTTCCTCTCTTGAATCTTCCCACAGCTGAGCAGCTCTGGTCTTGTTCAGTTCTATTTTGCACATTTTATCGGACTTCTGCTTTATGTAAAACATCGTTGGGCCCCACAGACTGTTTAATAAAAGATAGCCCCCAACATCCAGACTGTTTGGAAACCTTCAGACTTTTGTCCACAAACTATTTCCCACCGTTTATTTCTGCTCCCGAGTGCCAGCACGGGTGAGGTAGGGATTTGGCTTCTTCACAAGGGTGGCATGTTCCACCGCGGGTCCAGCAGATGGGGAGTGGTGCTCTCTTGGCACCTGCTCTCTCCTGGCACTGTCGTTAGAGTTCTGCTTCCCTGCTACCCAAGATGTCCCAGGCTTGTCTTTATATACCATGGAGAACAGATGTCTTTTTCCCCCCTGAAATTTTAAACTTGAGAAAGCGGGTAGTGTCTTAGTTCCCTGTGCTGTGGACTCAGGAATACTTCTTGTTTTCACTCCCCGCTCCCCTCCTGTAACTGTTCTGTGCGTATGGCTTGGGCTTTGTTGAATGTTGGCGTTTCATCCTGTAGCCATCGCCTAGCCCTTTGCACCTCTGGGTGTTTGCTTATGGCCCTGGGAGCGGAACCCACAGCCGTAGACCCTTTCCACTTTCTCCTGTGCTTAGCTTGTCCATTTAGTTCTGCCAAGTGGGCTTGGTACACACGGTTTCCTTCCCTAACAGTGAAGAGGAAAACGCCAGCCCCTTCCTTCTGTGGCAGAAGCCGTTCTCTGGCTGCAGGTCTGCAGTCTGTGCTCCACACCCTCCTTTAGGAAGGCGTTTTGTTCCAAGTCTGCCGTTGACTTTAATCTAAGCCGCTGACCCTGAGATTGCCTTTTCTGCCAAGAGACCCCTTCCCCCAGCTCTGACCTGTGCTGCGTGTTTGCTCTGGCTCAGCCCCAGAATCCACTCTTTTCAGACCACATCCTCTTTCCTGCCTCACTCATTTCCTGTCTCTCATGCTTTGGATCTTTACTTCTGATTTCTTGGAGGCAGAGGGAATAAATTGGAGAGGGATGGAGGGGAGATACAACTTAACATTTGAATCCTCCTCGTGGGTAGCTTACATGTCCTTTCTTGCTCATCTGTTCCTGAGGTTGTCTTTTTAGGGAAACACACAGATAAAACAGTTACTAGCCAAGATTCTGTGCTAGAGAATGCTACAGGGGAGTAACTTTTCTAGCTTTTTTTTCTTTTCTGTTGCTAATATGTTGAGGTGACTTGCCTGTATTCTAGGTCTGCTCTCTTGACCTCTGAGACCCATCTGTCTCCTATTCAATCCTTCCAGAAAGCCAAAATGAAAGCTAAAAACTAGGGGACAGGGTGGTGACTCTGGACCTATATTACATGTTAGAATAAAATTAGCACTTTTCTCTTGAGTGAGTTCAGTTTGTATTGAAGTTCTTCCAGCTGCCCAGTGTTTAATCTCTAGGCATTTGGTCCCATGCACAGGAAAAATTCCTTCATGACAGATAGTAAGGTGCCATCTTAAGTAGTGGCTTCTACCTCAGTCTTGTGCTTCTTGGCAATGGGATGATGAAGGTGATGGTTTGCAGTAGTTGGGGAAAATCTCAAAAAAGTTGTGCTCCTTTGGAGACCGTCTTGAAGCAAGGACCTGTGTGAGCTTTCTACCCCTGGGGGTAGCAGGGTGCTTTTAAGCACTGTGGTTGGGCCTTGTTTAGTGACAGAAACCTCTCACCAATGATTTAGTGATTTAGAGCTGGCCTCCCTTCAAGGTAGAGGCCTAAAAGTGCATAGATTTATGACTTAGCTGGTAGTGTGACTTGGCACAAACTTTTAATACACTCAAGTCACCATTTGAAAGTCTTGGAGCATGTTTTTTTGTGCCACTTAGAATAAATATAATCTACAAATTAAATAGATGTAGGTTTCATTTTAAGAATTAATATTTAGCCTGGGGATTTAGCTCAGTGGTAGAGTGCTTGCCTAGCAAGCACAAGGCCCTGGGTTCAGTCCCCAGCTCCGAAAAAAAAAAAAAAGAATTAATATTTAAATTTTCTATTTTGAGTGCCTAGCTATATCAGAATACTAGTTTGGTATTTGTAAAGATATTCAGAGGCAAAGTATCTTTAATTCTACCTCATATCATAGATACTTGAGGAATTGTTATGAAAATAGCCATTTACCTAAGATAACATTCTTACTAATTTTAGATTTTCTCTATTAGTAACAAAATGGAGTCTAACCAACATGACCAAGAAATGAGCTGTCTTTAACTTTTTTTTTTAGATTTATTTAATTTTCTGTGTGTGTATTTTGCCTGCATGTGCACTGCATGCATGGCCCAGTGCTCCTGGAAAGCCAGAAGAGGGTGTCAGATCCCCTGGAACCGGAGTTACAGACCACTTTGGTTGCCATGGTGCTAGGAGCCAAATCTGGGTCCTCTGCATGAGCGGCAAGTGCTCTTAACCAGTGACCGTCTCATCCAGCCCCAAAACGGTTTTACAGTTAACCAAGGGTTATAGAATACAAAATTAGTAGGGAGGTATGTGTACATGTTCATGTGTGTATGTATGTGTATGTGTACATGTTCATGTGTGTGCATGTATGTGGGTGTCTACCTTTATTACACTCCTCCTTTTCGACACAGGATCTCGATGAACCTGAAGATCACTGATTGGCCGGATTAGTTGGCTAGGAAGCCCAGACAACCCTCCTCCTGCCTCTGCTCCCAGCACTGGGGTGACAGGCATGTGCCACCACACCTGGCTATTTACATGTGCTGGGAATCTGAACCCCTAAAGCAAGCACTTCTACAGACTGAGCGTCGCCCCAGAATTATCAGCTTTTGAAAATGGGAGTGTAGTCAGAAACAACCTGATTTAAATAGTAAGGTCTCACTCTGGGATTCACTGTAACGCCACACAGGCCCCTTCGTGAGCTTTACCCCACACCCCGCTGTTTAGTGAAAGGGGACATGCTCTCCCTGTCTTTCAGTTTCCAAGCATTTTAGTTCAGATGAGTCCAAAGAACACTGTACATTTGCTCAAGAAAGTTGCTATTTGATGTAACTTGCCAGAGGAATCCAGGTGTTAGAGAGGCTCGTTTTTCCCTTTCCACTTTCTGTAAGCACGCTCACCAGTAAATGTATTCTCCCCTTTCTGTTAAGAAAAGATGACTGATGAATGCTGTGTTCTAACCAAGTCCTCTCCAGTAGATCAGGGAACCAAGCCTGATGCCGTGCCGGAACCCTTGGCAAGAAAGCAAAAGCTCGTGACTACTGAGAGTTCTTCCCAAACCCCTAGCTTCAGTGCTCTTGGGCCTCAGACACTGCATATCATTCCTCGTTACTGATATCGTCAGAATATTCTAACCATCCTTATGTTGCCCAGAGCACACAGCTGTATTGACATACAGAACAAGCAAAGCAAATGGCACTCTAAAATTAATGTGAAACAAACACGTGTTTTTAAAAAGCGTGTTTGTTCCATTTTTCCAGACATCCAGTTATCAGTACTCAGCAAATAAGATGATTGAAAGCTTAAACAAAAATAAATAAATAATATTTTTCTAAAACTGCAAGTGGCTCTGCCAAGCCCGATGTCTGTTCCGTACAGACAGATCCGACTTATATCCACGTGCAACCTCCTCTGTCATACGATTAAATACACACTAAGGAAAGTAGTGCTTTCTGAGAGAAGCCATCAGAACTGACTGGTTAAAACCATCTGGACAGCTGAGCCTGGGGCCACCCAGCCTTGCCGCCATTTGTCACCTTTGGTGATCCTAGAGTTAATAGCCAAAAATAGTAAAGTTGGCACATCAGGGGGCAGGGCTGCCTTTCCTCATTACCAGCCTGAAGATAATTAGAACATTTACTGAAGATTTCTAGATTTCTTTTGTGAATGGAAAACTCTTTCTTCCATGATTTATTTTTAGCATTTTAAACTGATTTTCTTTGACAGGTAAAACCACTTCCTGGCCTTCTAAGTTCCACCCTAACCCTTATATTCCTAGGTAGGGTTCTTCCTTTAACTTGACTCAAAAATCCTTCCTTTGGTTTCTGGGTTTCTTCTGTGTTGTTTCCTGGTGATTCTTAGGCTCTTTATGAAAGATGACATAGAAAGGAAATCTGGTGTTTGTCTCCTTGGCCTTTGGATTAACAGTCTTGATGCACTGACTTGGCCTTCCTTGAAGAGAGGGGAGTGCGTCTGTTATGTTACAGTCTTGTCAGAGCAGAGGTAAACAATGACTGACTGGAGACCGACCTCGTGTGCAAAGGCAGGGCGCAGGGTAAACCCTTGGGAGGCAAAGCAATGGGGAACAGGAACAGGCCTGTAGGACTGGGTGATGTCAGCCTTAGTGAGAGTGAGGTCAGGGCCCTTTCTGAGTGTTGTGCTTCCTGCTTTTACTTCAATTCCTCTCTGCAAGCACAACAGCTATAAGCGTGTATGTCATAGTTGAAGACACTGAGGCTTATAATAGCTTGATGACACCACAGGCTAAGGTTTAAACCCAGTGTCTTTATGCTTCTCTGTTTACTCAAAACCAGGATACTTTAACTGACTAGACACGGTGAAGGCTGCCTAAAGCTACCACAGGTGGAGCCAAACTGAGCCCAGACCTGACCCAGAGCCAGGGTTCTTCCTGCTCTGCCATCCCTGATTTCTCCTGGACTTGGGATAGCTCTGTAGAGCTTCTCCCTTGGTCCCAGATGCCATGTGAAATGGTAGTGTCTGCCAGAACCCTGGTGGAGACAAGCAGGGAGCCTCTGAGTTGGGCCTCGGGTGCAGAACAGACAAGACTCTGCCTTGCCTCTGCAACCAGGACTAGCCAGCATTCCTGGTGCTGGAAACCAGCATAGCTTGTTGGAAGTCACTCTGTGATCCTACAGAAGCTGATTCCACCACCACAGTTCCCTCTTCGTCTGCACTCAGCCTGAGAGCTAGAGAGCAGGTCAGGGCTCTGGGTGGAGCTCACCCACTGCTCTCTTGTCCTCAACTGCATGGGGGAGGGTGGCTGCTGCCTGCTTTGATTACTTCCCTCCCAGCTCTGGGTGACAGCTTGGAAGACATCCAGCTGTTTACAATTCCACTTCTGCACACTCTAGCCTGTGATTTGGGATGAGTCGTCCAGGCCCTCTCTGCCTATGTCCTGAGAGATGGCATGAAAGTCAGCTAGCTGTACAGTAATGGCTGCCAGGAGGGAGGGTTTGGTCCTCCAGCCAAGACTGTAGACAGAGACATTCAGCACTTATTCAAAATCCTGAGAAGCTCATTTGCCCTCTTGGCCTGCTAACCAGTGTCGATGATGTCATCCTGTAGTGACACTCAGTCTGGCTCAGGTACTTTCCCACTCTGCTGGCCAGCTCCCTCCACCCTGACCTAGGTTTGGATCCAGAGTCTTGCTTCTGTGCCTGTAAATCTCCCTGCTGTGCTGGCACAGTGGCCTCCAGGACCCCCTGCCACCGCTGTCTCTTCCTTTCTCTGGAGAGGTTCTTCAGAACAGCTACAGTTGGCCCAGCTGAGGAAGGAGCTCTGAGGGCAGGCTGAAGCCACAGCCATGGTTTTGGCCTCCAGGCACCAGGTCTTCTGTCTCACAGCTCTATCCTTAGAAGAACTGAAAAGGTGACAGGCATTGGCTCCTCTAGGACTCAGAGGGCCCAGTGTGGGAAGGAGCCTGCAATTTTCTCACCACTAAGAGCTCCTTTGGTATATGCCCTAGAAGATACCATCTTCCGAATGACATTCACTCTTGCTGGGCTTCCAGAAAGCACACCTGTAACTTGTGCCATCTGCATGGGAGATAAATGTGTGGTCATCGTCTAAATTTAGTGTAAAAATTGGGGGGTGGGGGGAGAAATGACTCATCCTAAATTGTAGGTGTTGGAAACATGGCATTAAATAATGGTGTGTGAGGCCTATTGAAAGATCATGTGCTCCTTCCCTTCTGACATTTTGGAATGTTAAGTGTAGTGCCTGGATCCTGATTAACCGTGCTCCTTTTCTTATTAGTCCAAGGCTCCATCTGGGAGTCACTCATCTAGATCATTGCCAGTCCCCAACCCTATGTCCCAGACCACACATAATGGATGCCTCAGCCTCACTGCCTCGGAATGCATTTGCATTTCCTGCCTCCTCCCTCAAGTGCCCTCACATTGGTCCCAGCCAGTCGGAGCACAGCCCTCCCCTCACTTACACAGCCACTGCAGGGAGATGAAACCACCATGTCCTGCTCAGGTCTTTCATGATCTTTGGTGTTCATGGTGCTGTGGCAAAACAGGCAAAAAGAACAACCTAAGGGAAGAGGGTTCGTTTGGCTCACAGTTTAAGGATGCTCTTCACCATGTCAGAATAGGCATGGTTCTGGGAGCTGGAGGCCACTGGTCACGTTGGAATGGTGCTGGCCCGTACTCAAGGTGGCTCTTCCCACCTCCATTAAACCTCTCTGGAAACATGCTCACAAACAAGCCCAAGGTTTAGCTCACACGTGACTGAGTCCCCTCAATCCTGAAGACTAGTTGCCTTGTCTGAAAAAGTAGGGCCTTAGACTTGGCCCTTTCAACTGGATTTGGTCTCCTCACCTCCCACCATACCTGGGTCCATAAGCAGGGTAGGAGAGGGTTGGAAAGGGTCTGCTCACCTGAGCAAACCAGCTAACAACAGGATCTGAATGGCCATAACCACACCTGCTTTTTTAAAGAGTGTTCGTCCTGCAAATCTCTTTGTGGAGTGCCTAGATTGAACTCCAGCCCACCACTCCACCTCTACCATGCCTGGCTTCTACTCTGTCCAGGGAAGGGACACCTCCCTCACTTTCACAGTGCCAGTAGTTTCTTTGGGGATTTGAATATAAAGAGATTATAAAGTGGGCCCCAAACTTTTCCAGGCCTAACCACTCCACCTTCAGCTTTCCTCTCTGTAAGGTGACCTGCTGCTGGGACCAGCTGTGGCCTCCTGCTGTCTCCTGGATACAGGTTCAGCAGGCATCATCTTGCAGGTGCCTCCCTTACATTCTCAACTGGCTGAGCAAAAGGAAGCACAGAGCAGGAGTGAGTGAGTGAGCTGTGATGGCAGTGCTGAGCCCGGAGCAAGTCTGCTGGAGCGGCTCATTTGTTGAGCCAGGTTACCAGTTACTATCTCCTTAAATTCTTTGTTAATTTTACTAGCTTGTTCTCATGCTGTAGCCAGCCAAGACATCCTTTGTCAACTCAAGCTTCTACATGTACACACACACACACACACACACACACACACACACACCAGGGAAAACCCCTCCACATTCTGGTATAACAGGTAGTTTATGTGTCTGTATGTCTCATCTGTATATAGGAAGGACCTGGTTCTGAACTAGCCAGGATTTTCAAGTCTTGGACCAGCTTGATCTCTCTTCAGCTGGCTGGAAAGTGTCTTTCTAGGTGCTTCCCTGCCTCTGCATCTAGAGGTCATCCTACCTTGACAAGTTTCTGCATCTGAGTTGGTGTTCTACCTCTCCTGTGCACTGGCAGGCACTGCCAGTGGACTAAAGAATAGTAGCTGTCTAAGGTAGGCCTGCAGAAGTGCCACACACCAACTAAGCCTCTCACTGTCACAGCTCAGAGTAGTCTTTAAATCTCACCTATGACAGATCTCTTTGTAGTACTAAGGAGATTATATTCTTTACGGTGATGAAGACTGACTATTATTATTTTTATTATTTTATATTAAAATTCTTTGCAATTTAACATGCCTTAAGCATGTGTCATATATTGGACATTGGATTAGTCTCTGGGGACAGAGTTAACTGGTTCACAGCCCCTGCCTTTGTTAGAAGTGACCAGTCCCAAAGAGACTGTCAGAACAGTGGCATAGACAGGGCCCCTGGGTAGGCGTCCCTGTTCAATTCTTGCAAAAGCAGTTGGGAGCCTGTGATGAGATCAGCAGTGAGGAGCAGCCTAATTGCTGACCTTGTGCTTACTAAGACAGCACATACTAGTAGTCCAGTGAGGTCAGCTTAATGGCAGTTCCAACCTGCCTTTTCCCAGTGGGGCTTGGCCTATTTCCTCCTGCAGCCCCTGGAGCTAGAGGAGTGCCCGCCATTCTGTGGAGGTGCTCACTATAGGAAGGGATCTGAGACCTGTGGGAATCCCCCGCAGAGCCTTCAGCACCAGGCATTGGTGGAGCTCACTGAAGAACCCAGTTCCAGGGACAGAGTTCCTTTGTCTCTTTTCTTTGCCTCAGGCCAGCAGGGCGGGTTTCTGCAAGTTTCACTGTCAAAGCGGCTTTCCCCCCCCCCAACCAGCTGCAAAGCAGTCTGGGAGAGTGGGAAGCAGATTGAATTAATCTCAGTGTGCTGAGCATGGCAGGGGGCAAGACCATTTGGTCATTCCAGAAATAGCCCAAACTCTGTTACAAAAGCAGGTGATGAACTGTGGGCCTTCCTGGTGGTGGCAACGCCAGACGACTGTGAACCTTTCCTGGTCACAGAACACCCTTCTCTGCCCCTGGGTACTGTTAACTGTAATCTGTCCCAGGGTTATGTCAGCATGAAGGAGTTTGTCTATCTTCTGAGAGAGACAGACAGACAGACAGACAGACAGACACTGAGACTCTGACTGGAGATTTGAGAGCCCTTGCTTCCCATCTGTGAGCATTGATTTGTACCTCAGCAGGTAAATGCCTGGAAGACTGCCCTCCTCTGTCTCACAGGTTCTATCAACAGGTGCCGCTCTAAGACAGGAAGGAAGGGTGGGGAAAGAGCCCACAAAAGGGGGCAGGGTATCAGGAGCAGTCGGGTGAGTGCCAGTGACTGGTGGTAGGCAGCCATGATCCCAGAGTGGTAAGGACAGCAGGCTTCTTCCAGTTTAATCCCATAACCAGCACCAGGAGTTTGTAAAGCACACCCTTCCTTCAGCCTGTGCCTTCAGGCCAGAAAGTGGCTGTGTAGAAGCAAACAGGAGCCAGGTGCAACGGTGCACAGCTGTGATCCCAGCACTGGGGCTGGGAGAGAGCCCAGTAGGGCCAGGACGGGAGGATCTGAGGCTGGCCTGAGCAACTTGGTGAGATCTTTCCTTTAGATGGGGAGACAAATAGTGAACCGAAAATAGCTGTGAGTGAGTTCTCTTGAGGTGCACACTTGGTGGTCATGTTAAGATAGGTCCTAACATCTTTATTTTATAGCCCTTGGAACAGGCTGAGCAGGCTAGGGTGTGGCATAATCCACTCACTGATGGAGACAGTCCCTAAGCCCTGTCTAAGCCCATGTTTGCTCAGCATACATAGCCAGGGTTCCTGGGCAGAAATTAGCAGAAAAACAGATTTGTGCTTGTTATGAAGAACTTGTACTCCTCAGGGTAGCAGCAGATGGCCTCAGAGTTATTTCCTCTGTCGCTAGAAGCATTCAGACAAGTGCTAAAAGTCACTGGACAGGGAGCACTGTAGAGGATGATGTTTGAGTGCTGATTACAGACTGGAGACTGGTCTTGCTCTTAGTGGTCCACAGGGTGTTCAGATCCACACAGGCTGTCCAACTGGTCTGTAATTAGAAGGAAACAGCCATCATTAAGTGTAGTATTCAGCTCTTATATTTGAACAACATTTTCCATCATTTTAAATAAAATCTATATTTCTTTATTTAAAATTTTAGAATATAAAAACAAAGGAAAATTAAATAAACACAGACTTTAAACTTTAAAAGAGAAACTTAGTTTGATCGCTTGTGTTATTAGCTCCATCCTAGCTATTTCTAGGTTGTGAAATTGGTAGAAATCTTTATAATTGATAAAAAGTTAAAGTTATAATTTCTAACATTGGTACAAAATTTATCTTGATACAGATTTGAGGTTTTCATTAGTATGAATTTCTTGTATTGATACAAACGTCGGGATTGGTATTGTTACTCTTAGATAGGCATTGTGCCTGTGCAACACATTTAAGAATACAGAGCTTAGACCCAGTCCTTCTCTAACTGCTATTAAAATTGTTCTTAGATGATCAAACAGTATGAGTTAAGTAAGAGCCAGATAGCACATTGGTGTTCAGAGTTAATTGTAAAAGGGTGTTTTCGCGATAGTTCAATTAGAAATGGCTGAGAGTAGTCAAGGCTTAACAGCTCACATATACTTTACATAGGTAGTTTTCAAAGGCATTAGAAGTCCACAGACTATGACATTTAGGCCATTTCTTTATTAAAGATCATTTGACTAGAGACCTGTCTGTTCCAGACAGTACCCCTTCTTGGTTCAAAGAAGAAATTGAGCATCAATGGCGTTATTTCCAATTGTGGCGAGACAGCCACTAGGCAAGAATTCCTACAATTCACCTACAGACAAAATACTGTCCGGAAAAAAGACACACTATGCAGAATAGCTGACTGGTAGCTCTGCCGAGACAGGGTAAGCAGTCCTTCATGATTCTGCATTACAGAGAACTGTCAGATGATCCCGGGTCAGAAGACTGAAGATTGATGCGCCAGTGTTATAAGAAGTTAAGAGACTGTCCAGGTAGTCAGCCGTCTCTACAAATTGATTAAGTTTTGGAAGCTGTGTTTTGTGCTTTCTGTATTTTTAGGTAGTATTTAAGTTGCTCTCAGATTTTGATGAGGTTGAAGACTGGTCTTATAGTCTTATAGCCAACCCAAGCTGTTTATAGCATTGAGAAAGATGATAGAGATTTGAGAGGTTTTTTTTAGATGGTATTCAAACTAAAACCAGGACATAATTCAGGTATAGAATTGTGTAAGCCTTTTAAGTTAGGATAGATGGTAGAGTGATTTATCTAATTTGACAAAATTGATGGACTGGGTATTAAATATATCTTATACTTTATAAATTACATAATTGTAATAGTTATGCTCAATTTATATCTGAGAGAAAGAGCCTTTTAATTGGACAAAAGAGGGGAAATGTTGTGAGTTGCCGTGGTGCTATTTGTATTCTGATGTTAATTCTCCTTCCCCGGGAGGAGTGGATCCCATATTCAGGTGATTTCATGTGAACCTTCTCCCCATTCTAACTGCTCAAATAATGACTGGAGCCTGTGATTGGGCAGTGGAAGGGAAAGGTGGGGCTGGAGGTTTTAGGTGTGGAGGAGGGGGAGACAAGGGAGTGGAAGGAAGATGGAGCAGAACCACGTGGCCTGGAGAAACTTCGAGTAGCAGGGATCTCGTATCTGGGGAACAGAGCAGCGCAGTGTGAATCTGCCCAGTCTAGGCGCAGCTTACAAATATTGTAACTGAGTTGTGTGTTCTTTGCATGGGCTTAAAGGGGTTGGAGATTTATTTACTACACATAAAATTTGGGTTTTTTTTCCATGGGCTTAAAGGGGTTGGAGATTTATTTACTACAACATAAAATTTGGGTTTTTTTTTTCCATTTCTAAACACTTTTACTGATTAAAAAGACTCATTCTGAATGAGAGAATTTCTACTTGGGGGTAGCGGCACACACCTGTAATCCCAGCACTCAGGAGGTAGATGCAGGGGGATCTCTGAATTTGAGGCCAGCCTGCTCTGTAGAGTGAGACCAAGGACAGTCAGAGCTGAACATGAAAACTTTATCTCAAAAGTTCAAAGCAAAAAAAATAAAAAAAATGAAACTCTCACTAGTTTTCTACAGAAAAACCAAACCTAATAAAACCTATTTCACATTAACACAAACACAGAAAGGGTATTTTTTTTTAACTTGCTGGTGTGGCTTTGGGCCAAACGCAAATTAAGGTTTAAGAAAATTATTTGTGTGTGTGTGAGCACATGCACAAGCACAAACACATGTATTAATGTACTGGTGTGGAGGTCAGGGGGCAGCTTTCAAGGTTTCCTCTCTCTACAGTCGGGTCTGGGCGTCAGACTCAGTCATAAGGCTGTAAGACACTGATACCCACCGAGCCATCTCACCAGCCACAGGAGTTGGTGTTTAAACCCCTTGTCAGTCACCTCTCCTGGGCAGCTTCTGCTCAGCTGTGCGGTCTGTTCCTCATTGGGGTCTGGAGGAGCGGGGGCCAAAGGCAGGTTGTAGTGAGTACTTCGTCGTTTGGGAGGTCGGCCCTGGCGTTTAGAAACAGGAGAGCTGTAAGAAGGTGAAGCAAAGGTCAGAGATGTGCTGAGCCCCTAGACATCGTTACTAAAATGCTCCTGTTGTTATTTCCTTGTGTGCATGAGTTTTCCATTTTCTGGGAATATTTTGGGTTCTTATTATGAAATACCATCTTCATAGAAAGTGTCGTACAAAAGTCACCTAAGTAACACCATTACTTTTATCGTGGTAATACTGTTTAAACTTCATCGTACAACACTGGCTGATGCTTAATATCAACAGGCTTACTGCAATAAAGGAATGGCTTTTCTGCTTTTCTTTTTTAGGAAGTTCCAGGTTAAAGGCACCTCAGCTCACTGAGCACTTGGTGGTGACAGAAAACAGCCTTGGGAAAGGGACCCGGGAGTGGGCTCTAAAAATGGGGTGTTGATGCCTTGTATCTCTGAAGCAGTGCGGCATCACTTGGGAGATACTGGCAGAAGGGGAGGAGGCCTAGCCTGATGGGTGTGGGAAGCACCCATCCCACTCTCCAGAGCATTCACTATGTTGTTATCCAAAGGAGAAGTTGGGAAGGCTGTCCACGGAGGGATGGGGGGTGCTTCGCTGAGGGCTGAATGGCGTGCATGCGCTCTGAACAGGAGGTATGATTAAAAAAGCAGGGGTCAGCAGAGAGAAATGGTGGCAGTGCTAACAGCTGCAGCATTGGAAAAACAAAATAACCCTGTAGCTGAGTGCAGTGGCCTCCCAAGGACGGCGTGTGCTGGGGCGTCCTCCCTCCCGGAGTGGCCTGGGCATCGCTCTCAGTGCTGTTAAGATCTGGCCCTCCGAGGAATCTCACAGAAGGTGTCTTTAACCCTGTCCACCAAGCTGCTCTGTTATACCAGGAGCCTGGGTTTAGTGGAACTTCTTGGTTTGGCTGTAAATATCTTGGTCACTATTTGGAATTCTCTGTAAACTGAGTGTTGCTCTGTCTAACCCAGTACTGGCCGAAATTTTACCTCCTCAGGGACAGAATTCTGGACCCTTCAGCCTGGTTAGATCTGTCTTGAGTAGACCTTTTAAAAATGCTGCTGGGCATAGAGCCAGATTATTGCAAAACTGATAGCATTCCCACTGGGCAGTGTGGCCACTCGCACTGCACCCCTTGTAAGTAGGTTGTGGGGGTAGGGACTTCTTCGATGACACTGTGGGTGTTGGCTGTCCATCTCCAAGCTGGCCTCTGTTCTGATTGAAATCAATCAGTCTCTTTTCTCTCCCCCCCCCTCCCTCTCTCTCTCTCTCTTCCTCACAGAGACTGGGCAGGGCATTGTTCATGCACTGACCGACCTCAGCAGCCCCGGCATGACCTCAGGGAACGGAAACTCTGCCTCCAGCATCACCGGCACTGCCCCCCAGAATGGTGAGAATAAACCACCACAGGCCATTGTGAAACCCCAAATCCTGACGCATGTTATCGAAGGGTTTGTGATCCAGGAGGGGGCGGAGCCTTTCCCGGTACGGACTACTTCTTTTCCCCTCTTTTTTTAAAAAGTATAATTTGGATGTGTACTAGAATATTTTTACAATTCCATGTAAAACTTCTGAAAATGTGAACAGTTTGTTCTTCCTTTGCTAATTCCCCCATCCTCCAAATGTTGGAATAATTTCTCTCTAGGATTGAGTTTCTCCAGAGTCCAAAAAGACTTGGTGATCAAGGCTAAGGGTTAGGGTTCGCTAAGGATAGGGTTGACAGGACCCCTTGGTTACAAGTTTATGCACACAGGATTAGGTGTACCCCTGACTGGTGACCTGTGACCCCTTAAATAGAGGGACTTAGTTTCCCTGGGGATATTCGATGAAAGACAGTGGGCTTTGGAAAAGTATACATTATTGAGTTTTCAATACCAAAACGTGAACAGCAAAACTTTGGCCAGTTAGCAAAGGAACCTGTTAGTACAGAGTTCTAGCATGTTAGAGATCAAGATGGTGGCATGGGAGTGCAGTCTGAGATGTGCTTTCTGGGAGTAAAGCCTTAAAGGGCGTGAGTGAGGTCAAGGGCCTTCAGACAGGACCCTGCTCAGGAGCACTGTGTTTATTGGACCCCCACCCTCCTGGCCATCTGCCTATTGCTCATGCTTTGGACCCATCGGAGGTTTTACAAGTCACCAGGAGACTGACCTTGACTCCTACAGTGGATGAGCCTATTTCTGAACCACCAACAGACAGGCACATTTGTGGCCTCTCTTTCTGGAGGTTGGCCAAGGCCAATGGCAGATCTCCCGGGAGTAGCTTACTGTATAAGGAGCTAGCTCTGGTCCCTGCTCCTCTCTACTCCACTCCAGTCCTCCTGCTTGTGGAGAAACACTGGGAACCTCTGAGCCTGCAGAGTGAAGGCAGACAGAACTGCAGCTCACATCATCCTAGAGCCACACCTCTACCCATTGAGCTGACCACCAGTTACCCAAACAAAGCAAGGGCCAAAAAGAGGCAAAGCCTTGGGTGTTGCCGGCCACAGGGAACATGTCCTCTGTGGCTGAGGTCAATGTGTCCTGCTCTCCCACGTGGCTGCCTGTTCCTCTGGCTTGGCTGTGGTCAGGTAGAGGACAGTATGAAATCAAAACAGGGTGCTGAGTCTTTTATAAGTACACCCTCACACGTAGCCCTGCCCTCCTGGTGCCCTCTAAATATAGGACC
Organism: Rattus norvegicus; assembly: GCF_021556685.1. Lineage (NCBI taxonomy): Eukaryota > Metazoa > Chordata > Mammalia > Rodentia > Muridae > Rattus > Rattus norvegicus. The sequence goes on from NC_141538.1 coordinate 147,098,309, forward strand.
TGGCACCTGATCAGGGAGGGGTGAGGGAAATCTGATACCTGCCCGTAGACACACCTGGGCAGAGACTGTCTCTGACTTCTTGAGCTGTCCCTGTACTCTGGTGCCCACTGTTTCTTGCTTTGGGAGCCAAACAGTAGAACAGACAGAGGCTTGAGTAGAGCATCTTTGGATGATGGCATGCAGGTGGCTGGGGGTGGGGGGTGGGGCTGATATCTGCCTGGCTATTGTGTACCTGTAATATAATGAGGCTGCACAGCAGGGAGTCCAGATGTAACCTGGTGGCTTCCATGTCACCTGTCCTCTAGGTGGGACGCTCGTCCCTGCTGGTGGGGAATCTCAAGAAGAAGTATGCACAGGGGTTCTTGCCTGAGAAGCTTCCACAGCAGGATCATACCACCACTACCGACTCAGAGATGGAGGAGCCCTACCTGCAAGGTACGAGCCAGTCATGGGGCTAAGATCTCCTGGCATAGGCAGAAGAACAGGCCTTACACTTCCCCTGACCAGGACTGAGTAACATTCCTTCCCACTGAACATTTCACCATCAGTTCCTCAACCTGTCCCTGGAGAAGGTAGCACCCGTGGTGGGATGAGTCTAAGGCCATGGTCAGGCAAGGACTATATTTAGCTTGTGTGAGCCTTCTGCTTCTTCCACGGTCATGGAGAAGGATGCTCCTCTGCCCATGTCTGCTGTGCCCTGGCCCAGTGTGCAGGATCCATCACCAAACACTCAGGGCAACCCCAGGGGGAGACCTAGCTTTGCAAAAGCAGAGGCAAAGCTGGTCATTTTTTGGGTGGATGCCACTGGGTGCCACATCCCAGAGACATGAAGGGGCAGGATAGGGAGCACCTGTGCCTGTCTAGAGCCTGTCACAGTCCCCTCCACATTCAGCCATTTCCATACTTTACAGAATCCAAAGAGGAGGGTACTCCCCTCAAACTCAAGTGCGAGCTCTGTGGACGGGTGGACTTTGCCTACAAGTTCAAGCGTTCCAAGCGCTTCTGCTCCATGGCTTGTGCAAAGAGGTGAGTGGATGAGCCTCACTGCCGGGCCCTCCCCATCCGATCTTTCTGTAAGCATCTACCTCGGATGCTGTAGGTAAAGCTCGTCCATCCTCTGTCCCCTGGTCTGCTGAGTTAGGGCACTGTGTTCAAGTGCACCAGCTGAGCTCACAAGGCCCAAGAAACCACAGTGGAGGGTTATGAGAGGAAGCATTGCCGACCAAACCCAGAAAGTAGCCTGCTAGCTGTGCCCTGAGGGCAGCCATGCACAGAAACAGTGTAGCCCAGAGCTGTGGCAAGCCTTTATCCAGCCTGGAAAACTGATGGTGATCAACCACTGTCAGTTATTGAGAAGCTGTTCCGAGGCTGGGCACGGTGCTGCAAATCTGTAACCACAGACTTTGAATGAGGCTAGCCTCCACTATAGTAGGGTTACTGAGGAGACCTTGTCTCAACCCCAAACAAGGAACAGGCAGACAAAGAGACTTGGTGCCAGGGCCCTGCTAGTCAGGTGACTGTCTCGGCATCTCGGTTAGCAGCTAACTAAGTGCTGTCAGCATTGCCTATCATTGTGCCCACTCTCTGGGCTGAAAAACTCCAGCATGAAGGAAGGAGTGCTTGTGGCCACCTCAGGTGGCCCAGATGATGAGTCCTAGGGGCTTTAGGCTCATACATGCCCTGTGCTCTTTGTAGGAGCAGCTGTACCTTGAAAGCCCAGAACCTGAAAAGAACTCTGTAGGTTTCATAGAGGGTGCTGTGTGTGATGAGGCACAGTTCCCGTCCTCAGCCATGGTGCCCAGGCTGTGCTGAGGGAGCCTCAGCCCCTTGGTCAAGCTTTGTCAGGCCAAACTCCAGCAGGACAGTAGCAGGGGAGTTTCTTAGCATCATAGTGTGTGGCAGCCACTAGGCACCCATGCTCTGGGGAGTTGAATTAAGAGTGTCACTGGCAGTCCTTCATGTCCTCATGAGACCAGTTTTAGAAGGCAACTGCTACCACACCCTGCCTCCCTGGGAAGGGCTCAGAGCTCAAGTGCTTGCCCAGAGTCACAGAGTCCTATCAGCGTCCTGGAGTCAGGATTTGTACCTGTAGACAGACTGGGATTTTCCCAGACAGCGACTGTTTGTGCCATCTAGTGCCCCAGCTCTGACTTGTTTGCTCCTGTCTGACAGGTATAATGTGGGATGCACCAAACGGGTGGGACTTTTTCACTCAGACCGGAGCAAGCTGCAGAAGGCAGGGACCACAACCCACAACCGCCGGCGGGCCAGCAAGGCCAGTCTGCCCACACTTACCAAGGACACCAAGAAGCAGGTAAGAGACCGCAGAACCCATTTCCATATTGCTCCAGTTTCAGTCAGCTTCTCCTTCCAGCATTCTGCCCTCACCTCTTACAGGCCTCACACCCAGCCTCCCCTGGCCCTTAGTAAGGTCCTTCTTTAGACCCTATCCTTTCCAGTAGTCTTTCCCCAGAACTAGCCCCTCTTGGGGTTACCATCCATTCCTATTTCTTGGGTCCCGTCCTGGTGACCCTGTGAAGACAGGCTGTTCTGTGTCCTCCCTGTTGGGCCAGGAGAGATGGCAGTAGCCTCCACTGTTTGTCCCACTACCTTCTGCCCCTGTGAAAGCTGGAGGTCTCTATTAGGACCATGGCTATTCAGCTGTTAAATAGTTTCCTAGTGGTTCAGAGCTAGGAACTCTGCTATGTGCTAACGATCCAAGGACATGGTCTTGAAGGAGCTCACACCCAGTCTGGCAGTCTTCATCCTTCTGTCTGTCTTGCTGGGCAGTGGGTGGCGATAACTTTGTCTTGCACCTTGCTAAGAATCTGCCAAAAGCTGCAGTTCAGAATATACATATGCCAAGAAGTCCCTCTTGCTAGTCCAAGTCACACTGAATACCACACAGAAGAGACATAAAGCAGATCACTGTGGCACGGTACAGTTCATGGGACAGTGCTGAGGGACTGAGGGTTCTGAGCAAGAAGCACAGCAGCTGCCCCTCAGGAATAGTGAACCCAGCAGAAGAGGGAGCTGTGCCCATCTCTGCCCCTCCTTGACACCAGAGTGGTCTGTACCCCAATCCTGAAGAACGATGTTTCTCTCTGCCCCCAGCCCTCAGGCACTGTACCCCTTTCAGTTACTGCTGCCTTGCAGCTGGCACATAGCCAGGAAGACTCCAGCCGGTGCTCAGATAACTCAAGCTATGAGGAGCCCTTGTCACCCATCTCAGCCAGCTCATCCACCTCCCGACGGCGACAAGGCCAGAGGGATCTGGAGCTCTCTGACATGCACATGAGGGACCTGGTGGGCATGGGACACCACTTCCTACCAAGTGAGCCCACAAAATGGAATGTAGAAGATGTCTATGAGTTTATCCGCTCTCTGCCAGGTAAGTTCCTTGGAACTTCCTTGATGGGGTAACAGAGGGAGTGGGGGACCTTGTCTCCCTCCAGAAGGAAGCAGGACTCAGGGTGCAGCGGTAAGGGCCATACGGTTCCTGCCTGTGAAAGCTTCTGTTCTAGCACAGCACGAAGTCTAAGGGCAGAACTGAAGCAGGCTCTGGCAAGTTGAGAGACTGCCCATGGGAGCAGCTTGAGCAAGGGCAAGGAGAAAGATGTGTGGCATGGTGGGTGCAGTGTGTAGCCCTGGGGGTGGAGGAGACAGTTCTGAGGCTGGTGTCGAGGCTCACACTTGGAAAGGAAAATGATGTAGCATTTCATTTCAGAGTCCTCCACGGGAACTGACTTCGTACCTTTTTGCTAGCCTCATGCATCCACTGCCAAGTAGCAGTGAGGTGGCCATAAGCCTGTTGCAGGGTGCAGTGTGGTATAGATGTTAGGAGCAGACTTGGAGGTCAGACACGACCGGGTCCAGTTCTAGTGCACTCACGTAGCCTAGTGTGTCTGTTGTCCATCACCGGATCCCACACTTGTCAGAGCCCAGTTACTTCTGGTAAAGACTTAGGAAGCCTCTGCAACCCTAACTCAGGGTCCCTTATGAAAGGGCAATTTTGTGTCAGCCAAGGCCAAGGCAACCCAGAGGCTTCTGGGGTTATAGGGTCATCTCATACATGGTTTGTAGGAAGGAGCTGGCTGTTGTCAGGAGGCCTCTGTATGAACCTTGTGTATCAAGCATGACAGCAGGTTTTCCCCCACAGCTAGAGAGCAATTAGAAAAGGCCATCATGCCCTCTTGGACCCAGCCTCAGAAATCACATTCTGCCATTCCTACAATGTCTCATTGGTCACACAAAGTAAGCTCTGTCCTTCGGGGGATCCCCAGGCTGTCACAGTTAAGGTTTCTATTGCTCTGAGGAAACACCACGACCAAAAGCAAGATGGACAGGAAAGAGTTTGCTTGGCTTACAGGTCCACATGTAGTCCATCACTGACGGAACTCAGACAGGTCAGGAACCTGGACGCAGGAGCTGATGGAGAGGCCATGGCGGATGCTGGTCACTGGCTTGCTCCTCATACCTTGCTCTGGCAGATTCCTTACAGAACCCAGGCTCACCAGCCAAGGGGTAGCCCCACCCACCAACAGTCACTAATTAAGAAAAGAGCCTTCAGGAGGCATTTCCTTGAGTCAAGTCTAGGCCTGAGGAGCGCTGGCCCTACTGCACAGGTGTGGTGCCCTGCCCAGATCTGAGAACTGACACGGTTGTTCCTGCCCACCACACCCCCAGCATCTAAGAGCAACTGAGGGAAGAAAGGGAACATTGAAGCAGCTCCGACCTACACCAGCCCTAGCCCTTTTTGCCGTTTCCTTCTGAGGATTCAAAGCCTGGAGCTGTTCTTACCCACTGCTGCTTGGTCCTGTGCTCAGAGTAACCTGCCATTTCTGTGAAAGGCAGCCTGAGTGTTCAGTGCAACTTAAATTACAGTGCTTATTATCATTCCTGCTTTTATTTTGTGTTACCTCTGAGCTTTTCAGTCCCACCTGGAAATACTTCTGACAATAAAATTTTAAGATCTTTATAGTCTCTGAGTCTTGTTGGGGTTCACTCCAACAAACAAAAGTACACCCCAGATTATCTTTCAGATAAGCCTTTCTATAATGTTGGACTTGTTCTGGAGCTCTTAGGATTCTTGAAAGTCCTATAATTGGTCAGAATTTGTGAGGCCAGCCCATGTGCACTGTGCTTCCCCTCTGGCATCACTTTGGGTCTACAGAAGGCTGGGGCTTTGTTTAAGACAAGATCTTTTATGTAGCTCAGGCTAGGCTTGAATTCCTCACAGCCTCCTGCTTGAGTCTCCCAGTGTTTGGATTAGAGGTGAGAGCCACCACAGCAAAGGCTTAAAGGGAACATGGAAGTTACACCAGCAGCCTCATCCCAGCCTAGAGACTGCTTTAGGGTTTTTCTGGTTGGTTGGTTGGTTGGTTGGTTGGTTGGTTGGTTGGTTGGTTGGTTGGTTGGGGTTTTTTTGAGACAGAGTCTCATTATGGAACCCTGACTGTTGTGGAACTCTCTCTGTAGACCAGGCTGGCCTCAGACTCACAGAGGTCTGCCTGCCTCTGCCTCCCATGAGCTGAGTTTAAAGGTGTACACCACCACACTGGAAACTGTTCTAATCCCCGGCCTCATTGGCCATCTGAGGAACCAAGGGCTTCCTGAACCAGCAAATACTGATGATGGTATACAAAGCCACTTTCTTTCCTTTTCCCTTCCTCCTCCCTCCAACAAAAAGCCAGGTAACACCCTTAGGCCGCTCAGCTCACTGGGAACTTTACACTTCAGTTCCCAGCTCCGTGCTGCTGCATTTGCTGCTTCCTGAACAGGGAAGACTCAGGGCCCCAAATCACCTTAGGCAGTCATTGCTGCTCTGCCTGTCCTAGCTACTGCTGGCCCCAGTACAATGCTTTCCCTACGAATTTAATTTTAATGTCTCACCTCTCTGTAAGGTATACAGTCTGTATTATTGATTTCTGTATTATTGATATGTTTCTGTGACACAAATCACTTCAAAACTTAGCTTTAGGCAGTAATGATTCATCTGCTTGAAGTTGTGTGGGCCAGCGTTTGCTGTGGCTCCAGTCGAGCCATAGGAAGTCCCACTGAGGAAGCCAGCTAGGACAGCAGCATCTGTGGCTAAGGCTAGCATCTACTTCCAAGCAACTCAGTCCCATGACAAGAGGTCTCTTCTGCTATCACTAGCATCTGTCTAGAGGGAGCTAATGGAGCATTCTGATGTGGTGAGAGAAGAGGCAAGGCTGCTGTTCTCCCTCCGAAGTTTCAGCAGCCACATGCTGGTCTCTAGCAACCCTACACCTAGAACAGTTCGTGGAGGCAGAGGTCTGAACAAGCGTGTGCCCACAGAGGCCTGCATCATGACTCCCTGGCTTAGTAGTTAGCCTCTCAGGCTGCGAGACAAGAAGAGCAGTACTGCCCTGCGGTACCACACTGAGGCTGTCCTGAGCTGATCCAGGGCTTGTCCCTAACTGATACTGTTTGTCCATGGTCCTCAGGCTGCCAGGAGATCGCTGAGGAGTTCCGTGCCCAAGAGATTGACGGGCAAGCCTTGCTGCTGCTCAAGGAGGACCATCTAATGAGCGCCATGAACATCAAGCTGGGCCCTGCCCTGAAGATCTACGCACGCATCAGCATGCTCAAGGACTCCTAGAGTCTGCTGCTTGCCCACTGCGCCACCAGGCAGCCAGGGTTCTAGCCCCAGGCGGGCCCCGCCTCCTGATGGAGCAGAGCCACACAGACATTCCTGAGGAGCCCAAGAAAGGGCCAGTTTGGAGGGAAGGGCTCTCCCTAGGGGTGCAGCTGTGAGGAGGTCTGAGTACCTCTTCAGTGGCTCTCAGGGGCCATTTCTGTTGGAAGGGGTAGAGGTAGGTGGCACAGAAGATGGGGCTTTGCGCTTGTAAATACTAATAGCACTGGCTTCCTCCAAAGTCCCAATGTTCTAGCCCCCCCCCTCTTCTCCTTTCTCTGTCCCCCATTTTCCAGGGGGTTTATGGTCAGGGCTCCCCAACCTGAGTTGGGTTATTCCCAAGGGCAGCCGCAGGCCTGGACAGAGGTCTTGAAAGCCCTTGCCTTCTCTCCCCTTACCCCCTCCAGGCCTGGTTAATCTTCCGTTGCCAGCTTCTCCCACTTCAACCTGTTCCCACAGCACCCAGGGGTTCTACCCCTGTACCCACTGCAGGTGGAGAGAGAGAAGCTGGGCCCAGTTTGGCCATGCCTGCTGGCACAGACGCCTTAACGCTGTGTGTATGACTGTGTGACTGGGAGCCTGGACTGGCTGACAGGCCATGAGATCCCTCTGGCATCTCCAGGTGTTTTGTAGCAAACAGCCACTTAGTGCTTTGTCCTGGACTCCACTCAGCCTGAGGCTGGGGAATATAAAAGGCAGACCCCAAGAGTTGGAGATTAGAGGTCCCCTCCAGATAGCAGGAGGTTTCTAGGAAGGTCTCCATAGCAGACTTGCAGTGCGTCCTGCTGGTTGACAAACAACATAAGCTACAGGGACGAGACCATGTGGCCCAAAGGCTGTGCCGACTGAAGGCTGGCTGGAGGCACTGTGGACGAAGCCTTTGGTTTTCCACTCCATACCTGCTCATAAGACTTGTATAGCAGTGCCAGCTACCTAAGGAGGGGCAGGCAGGAAGGGCCAGGGCCTGCCCCTGTCCTCACCAACTCTGGGAAGTCCGCTCTTCCTGAGGGGGGTAGGCACCTTCTCAGCTTGCTATGCCCTTTTCCCCATACCTCCAGGCAGGGTTGGAAATGAAGGACTTTTTTAACCTTTCCTTTTGTTTTTAAAAAATAAATGTGTAAAATCTGCTTCTTCTGTGGCTTTCTCCCAGGGGTTATGTGCCTGATCTTTTGTTCACCAGTGAGGAAAAGAGTGAGCACTGGGTTGGGGAAGGATGAATGTATTTATTAAACTTGGCTAGGACTGGATCATTTCATTGTCCTGACCCCAAATCAGCATCCCTCAAAGTAAAAAATCAAGGACTCTTCAGCTCTGAGCCTCCCCTCCTGCCATTCCCACCAAGGCCACATGGAGAGGCCACATCCTCCGTAACACTTGAGCCGGATCCCAGACTCCTGCCTCCAGGAGGTGCCGTCCAGACGGAGCTGCTCCTTCTTCACAAGATAGAGGGACTTGGGAAAAGCTTTGGTTCACTGGGCACTGACCAATCATTGTATGCTAATCCTGTTATAGAGGAATTCGAAGGGGAAGAGGCACCTGAGTCTTTCAGAGAGGAAAGAGCAGCTGTGGCAATACTGTAAAGGCCCAGAGAGGGCAGGACCAAAGCTGGACCCACTGAGCTGAAAGCTCCCAGCTGCTAGCTGGGATTGGCTGGCTGCCTCGTGTATGAAGGTGACAACCCAGGGCACACATAGCCTAAGCCTGCCACTAAGCTGCCGTCAGCTGGGCTTTTCTTAAGGTGCTGCTGAACCCACCAGAACCTCTACAGGGAGGTTGGACATGGTAATTTGAGAATCAACACTCCTAACCCTGGGAACATAATAAAATGGGATTACTCACTGGGGGAGACACTGAGTAACCCTCTGTGAGACCTGGGAAGCCTGGTGTCTCTGAAGCTTTACCGGGGAGTCCCTCTAGTCAAGAGAGCCTCCACCTGTCCTTTGGCTCCCTGTGGGCTGTGTACTTCGGCAGCCAGGATGGCTTTGGCCGGTGCTGCCACTGGGACCTCTGTTTTCCTTGGTTGGGGAAGAAAACAGGTCCCACTCAAGTTTGCTTAAGTGTGTGATGGTGAGAAAGCCAAGGCCACTCAGAAATAGGTAATTTTAAGTCGGTCAAGTTGTCACATCAGATGAGACAAGGTTGGCTTCATGTCATCACAGCTGGTCTGAACCTTCACCTCCATAGTGGTAAGGATTAAGGGTGAGCCTGCTCCTGGCTGTTCTGTGAGCCTGAAGGCTGTATTCTTAAGTAGATACTTGTTCCTGGTATTTACACTCTACGTAGACTATCACAAATGTTTGGTCATGACATTTTCCTGCTGGGTATTGCAGCACACTCCAATCCCAACACTCCGAGGCAGAGGCTAGCGGGTCTCTGAATTTGAGGCCAACCTGGCCTACAAATTTGAGTTCCAGGACAGACAGGGGTGGTTATTTTTAATTAAAAATTTCCAACCTTGGAAATATAAATATATACACTTTAAACATTCACATGGGCTGGAGAGATGGCTCAGAAATTAAAAGCACTCCTGACTGCTCTTCCAGAGGTCCTGAGTTCAATTCCCAGCAACCACATGGTGGCTCAACAATCATCTATACCGGGATCTGATGCCCTCTTCTGGCATGCAGGTGTACATACAGATAGAGCACTTCATACATAAATAAATCTTTAAAATACGCACACGTGTGAATAGTCCCCCTTCTGTACAAACATTTTAATGCTCTGTCAATCATTTCCCTATCCAACATAAAAATACCTATTATACCACTAAGCTGACTTGTGGGCTCTCCATACAGATGCAACTTTTAACATGACTACCAGTGCAAGCTTCAGAGTTGAGATCTGATGTGACTCAGACCTGGTGACAGTCATAAGCACCCCGCATTACTGGGGAGCCAAATTGCTCTATGAGGACTGAAGTTTCCCATGTCACGGTGCTCAGAGTTTTTTGGCTCTGGCTGGTGTGAGTGCCCTGACCCCTCCTGGAAACAGCCCCTCCCCCGCTGCTGAAGAGCTCCAAAACCCAAAGCCGGGAGGAGGATGGGGCCATACCTGTTACTCAGGCCTTCCCATCGGTCAGTCTAGGCCTGTTCGCCCACTCTTTTGTAGATGGTTGGCCCCACGGGACTTGCCAGCTCCACCCATCAGTTCTTTCCTGTAAGCCCCACCTCCAGTTTCTGAGTTTATTGGTGATGCATTCCAGACTGCCTCGGGGTGTGGTTCCGAGTCCAGAAGGCAGAGAGGAACTGGTTTGTCCCCCATACGTTGTCACTTTCATTTCGAGCAGGTCATTTCTTCTATCTCTCTGGGCTGGAAAAAACTGCATGGCAGGTTTTCACCACTGACTTCTCCCCATGGCTCTGGAGGGACTCAGGTGAGTGGGTTCAGTGCCGGCCATATGCCCATATGGGAGGTACGATTCTAAGCTCTAGGCTGATGGACTCAAGAGGGGTTTAATCAAGAGGTTGAGTACCTGAGGGAACAATGGAGCTCCAAGAACAAGAGGGGAGGGGCGGAGAGAGGAAGCAAGGCAGAGGGAAGCTAGGGAGATCCCTTCCTTTGTCCTGTGTGAGGCAGAAAGCCAGGGTCCAGAGCTGCTCTGCTCCCTGTAACTGAGAGCTCTCAAAAGCAGAGAAAGGGGCAAAGGAACGGGGATTGAGCGCTGAGCCATCTTCCACACTGAGCTGGAGTCCACAGGTCCTTTAGCAAAGGTGGAAGAGTAGGTCACACTGGTCCTTCTGGAGTAAAGCTATCTAAACTGGTGTCCTAGGGAAGCAGAGGGTAGATCCTTGTAATCATCCCACTCCCATCTGGGTCCCAGCTGTCCTCACCCAGCCCTTTGATTCAGCTTGGGCCACTCAAAGCCAGCTCTGCCTGAATGCTCCCACTAAGGCCCGGTGTCCAAGATAAACACTGGTTTCCCTACTCTGGGGTGGGAGAGAACAAGGGAGAGGACTGGCTAAAAATGTGCGGCAGTTGCCAGGGACAAAGGGAAGTCCATGCCAGCTTCTCCCTGTAGCTGCTGCAGAGCCACTCCAGCCTAGTACCAGGGTTCAGAGTGGGCTTCAGGCAGAGTGGAAAGGGTCAGGCTTCTCATGGGAACCACACTAGCTAGATATGAGACCTCAGGATCCAGGGACATCTGTGAGAGGAACTGAGAGTCACATCTGGTAGGTCAAGGCTTAGCACCAGCACGTACCAGCCACTTCCCTGAGTACGTGAGACCCAGCCTCCCCACTGACAGAAGGGTAGCAATCCAGGCTCCCCTCCAGGCACTTAACTCCTGGAGCAAATGGAATTTTAAGCAAAGAAGTAGTAGTGGGGTGGGGGAAGAAAGTGAAATTAAATCTAGGTTCATAACTTCATTCAGTTCTAGCAAATGATCATTAATGCCACCAACAGGTTCTGGGACTTGGTACCAAGACTACAGTCTGCTAGGAAAATGAGTTCCTAGGGCAGACACGGACTAACGGGGAGGTTTGGGGAAGGTAGAGATGCAGGGAGGACTATATGTCAAGGATCTAGGAAATGGACAGAAGCTGAAGGAAGTGGTTGGGCAAAGACGGGGTGACAATCCCAGTGAGTTATGGCAAACCCAGGAAGTTAAATGGTCGGGGCTGAAGTGTGGTACCCAGCATCCTGACTGGGAGATGGCTACACAAATCCAGATGTAAAACAGGGAGGCAGAGAGAGAGGATGTTGCAAGTGAGCCTGAAAGGAGCGTCTGTGTATGCAGAACCCGGAGACATGGCTGTTGTGGCAGGAGAACATGGTTCTGGGACCCCAGGAACACAAAGGAGAGAAAGGGTGGGGCAGGCAGGAACACACAAGCTGGTGGTTTAGATGCTGTTAGTTTAAGGTGTGTGGGCGACACCTGGGCAGGCACAGCCATCGAGAGGATACCTGTGGCTGTTGCCTCAGCCAGAAACTAGAAATATGGGATGATGGGCATGCTACAGAAGTTACGGGCTAGTTAACAGAACGGGCGTGGCCTTCTCGTGCATCATTGTAGACAATCGGAGAGCACTGAGTCAAAAGCAATTGTTACAGGCCCTGCCTCTGTGCCTGGAGCTTTTCCACAACTACCATCACCAATCTGGTGGGTACCCCCATAATCTGGCTATAACAACAAGCATCAACATGGGGCCACTGAGCACCCCCAAAGCAGGTCGTGTTAAGTCGAAAGTAGAAGTTAGACTCAGGATTTAGACTTAGAAAAAACAGGCAAGGAAATATATCAATTTTCCCGCTGATGACATGTCCACAGGATGTTTTGGATGTGTTGGCATAATTAAAAATAGGTAAAAATGATTTTCACCTGCTTCTCTTTTGTAACGTGGCTACTGCAAAGTGTGGCGTCTCAAGGTACAGATCACATTTGGTCCTAGGGGCTTTGCTGTCCTAGCATCCCCCAGGAGAGGATAATGCAGCTCCTATGGACACTGTGCCTGTCAGCACATGGACATGCTAGAAGAGGCCCCTCCCCCACCCCCAGAACTGAGCCCTGCCTCGCCTTGGAGTTCTGGTCTAATCTCTCTCTGTTCCACGGTGTGCATGCCTCCAGCTATGCTCCACTGTCACATACACATCAGGCATTTCCCCAGTCCCCGCTGAGCTTGCCTATGTCCATTTTTGTCAATTGCTTCTTGTGCGTTGGTTGGCTGGTTGGCTGGCTGGCTGGTTGGTAAGTTGATTGGTTCTTTTGGGACACGGTTTCTCTGTGTAGCCCTGACTGTACTGGAACTCACTCTGTAGACCAGGCTGGCCTTGAACTCAGAGATCTGCCTGCCTCTGCCTCCTGAGGGCTGGGATAAAAGGTGTGCACCACCATCTCCCAGCTTTTTGTTGTTGTTTTGTTTTGTTTTGTTTTTTCTTTTCTTTTCTTTTTTTCGGAGCTGGGGACCGAACCCAGGGCCTTGCACTTGCTAGGCAAGCGCTCTACCACTGAGCTAAATCCCCAATCCTCAGCTTTTTTTTTTTTTTTAAACTAGCACACTGAACAGTATGGCAGCTTCACTGTGACGATTTCAGACAAAACTCATCATACTTTACTCGTATCTATTCTCCCTCCTCTCATTAGTCCCCTTCCTCCTACAGATACACATATTCTTTACTCGTGTGTGTGTGTGTGTGTGTGTGTGTGTGTGTGTGTGTTTGCCGCGAGCGCACAGTGTGCGCACTCGAGTGCATGTGTGGTGGTCAGAGGACAACCTGCAGGGAGTCAGTTCTCTTTCCTGCTTCCTGTTTCCACGTGGGGCCTGGGGACTGAACCCAAGTCGTCAACCAGGCTTGCCTGCAAGCAACGTCCACCATCCCACCAGCCACCATGAACCTGTCCAGATCCTGCTAGAACATCCTCAGACAGCCTGCTGTAGAAATGGGAGATCCGGTGACAGGATAGGACTGAAGGTGACCCCCACAGAGCACAGGCCATGTTTCGGAGGCTCCTTCGTCCTGCTAAGGGACTTGACCATGCCATTATCCAGAGGGGCTAACTCTCTAGTCCTTCATTTAAAAATCAACGCAGCTTATGAAGACCTGAATTTGAACCCAGAACCTACATTAAAAACAAAATAGGGCCAAGTGTCATGCTACACACGTGTTAGCCCAGCCCCGAGGAGCTGGAGACAGATGGATTCCTGAGACTCTGCTCAGTCTCATGACAAGTTCCCAGCTACAGAAAGACCTGTCTTTAAAAACAAAGCGGAAGCTGGGACCATGGCTAAGTGGTAGGGCACCTACCTCGATCACGTGAGACCCCAAGTTCAATTTCCAGCACTGAAAACGGGGAGGGGCGTGCCGACAGGTCTTTAGAAGGATGCCTGGGGTTGACCTCTGGCTGATCTACATACACACTTACATGCTAACTTCCACGTGCATGAATCTGCACACGCATGAACAGGTCCACGTAACCCAGGCAGCAGTGAAAGAACATCGTAGGCACCTGAGGAGTTGCAGGAAACCCCTCCTCTAGTAATTTTAATGTGCCTTTAAGTGCTTGCTTTTGCCCCCATTTTCTGGGGCGTACTTTTACTCTTGCTCAGTAAGTGCCGTGATGCGTGTCGTTTTTTAGATGCTGCCTTTTTCCCTTCAGGTTCCCGTGGGGAGCAGCTTTTCCCTTGTCTTCATGACAGGTGCATCTAGCCAGTCCCTCTGGCTAGACACCGGAACCCTTTTCAGGTCTGTCCCAGACCTGAGACCTCACTCTGTAAATCCAGGCAGCGGTCAAAGGAAGCTGTGTGTCCCCCAACTGCAAACCTTTAACTTCTTCAGCTTCCATCTATCTCTATTCTTTACCGTCCGGCCACAGGACAGGACCCTCCACACCCTATTATCCCACCTCCCACCTCCCACCTCCCACCTCCCACCTCCCACCTCCCCCTCCCCCTCTCACCCCCCTCCCACCTCCCACCTCCCACCTCCCCCTCCCCCTCTCACCCCCCTCCCACCTCCCACCTCCCCCCTCCCCCTCCCCCTCCCCCTCCCCCCTCCCCCCTCCCACCTCCCACCTCCCCCTCCCACCTCCCTCAGCTTCTATGCCCTCACCTGACACGCACATCCCTAGGGCTCAGCGCCTGGGCTGGCCTCCTCCATCCCTGTGCTCCCTCCCATAACACTCCTGTGTTCCTGATGAATCCCAGAGCTCTCTGTTGAGCTCCAGGCTTTACCCTAATTAGAAAGATGCAGTTTGGCCCTTGGATCCAGATGCTCTTGGATCCAGATCCCTCTGCCAACAGTGACCACACCCTGCCCATTAACCCTGCACAGATTCTTCCCGACGCAGCCACCAATGCTCTGCCTCACAGCCCAGCAACCCTGGGCCCTAACTGGGTTTCTTGTCTCTAGTCACACTCTCCAGCCCAGTCACCACGTACAGAGAACAATCTGAATACGTATATTTTCCAAATGAAATTACCCCCCTCCTGTCATCCTCCCCCCACACATACTAAAAACCTTCCCTTAACGGGAGGTCCCTGGGTACACTGCTGTTTCCTTGTTGGAGGCTGCCCTTCCCCCCACATCCCTTTTTAAATAGCTTTTAGTTCTCTGAGGTCAGCAATTCCAGGAAGTCTCTGAAAGCCTCCTGCCCGGCCCATCCCCTCCCAGGCCTGTGTGCTACACTCAGGGTTCACCGCTCTGCTCTTACTTCGCCTTCCCTGATCCTCACTCCACATCCCGAAGGCAGGGTTTGCCTTCCCATCTCTCTTACCTGATGTCTTGGACCCAGCACAAGGCTCTGTGCCACAATGTGACCAAGAGCCGGGCCAAACAGATCCTGGCGTATGACCATCTTCTATACCAAAAGGCATCTTCTTCAAGCAGATGGGCAGAGGCTGGGGCTGTTGGGCATCAGGGGACAAATACCGAATGCTAAGTAGCAGCCCAAAAGGCCAGGATAGTTTCCACTCTACCAGCGAGTCAGGAGACGACTTCTCAGACTGTATGCTGGCAACCTGGCTATTTTCCTATTTTCACCATAGCTTTTTTTATTTTTTTTAGGGCGATCATTTTATAAACAAAATCTGCCGCTGGGTTCTAATTTGCATGTCTTTGCCTACTAGTGAGGGTGAATGTTTTTCCATTGATTTGCCTACTGAATGCATTTTTTTTCCTCTTTGAGAGTTAAGCTGATAGTTTGACATAGGCACTGTTAAAGGAGGTTGGTCTTTCGGGAGATGACTCTGGGGGGCTGAACAGGGAGTGAGCTGGCCAGGGTCACCCGGAGTTGGCAAGGAACAGGAAGGACAGAGACAAAGAGGCCAAGGGAAGCGATCTGGGGACTTTCACAGCAGGTGAATGTGGGAGAGGGACAGGCTGGGCTGCATGCAGTTTTCTGGCTTAGCCGCTCTCCAGAGGCACCCTGTGCAGAGAGAATTCCCACAGGAGCAGAAGTTCAAGGCGGGCTCTTTGAGTAAATCCTAGGCACGTACGGTGTGGAGCTACTCCAAGAGATAAAGGAATCTGATGTAAGTGCCCTTCTTGAAAGAGATCACAGAGACTGTTGGGGGAGTTATAGGGCAGGCGGGGAGTGGAGATAGGACTTATCAGAAGGAAGAGACCGCAGGAGCCGGGTGCATTGGTAGTGCCGTCAGCAGCCGAAGTCCAGTTGCTTGGCTGGTGTGAACTCCAAGTTCAGGCTCAGCCTCAAGGATGCTGCTATTCTAATCACTCCATCTCACTCGTAAAGGCTGATGCCCGGAGGGCCAGTGTTGCTAATGAAGAGTGTGACACCAGAGTTCAAAACCTGGGCCGCACACCTGCTCTATACGATGAGGTGCTTACAGACAACAAACAAAAAACCAAAAAACCGCAACCAACCGACAAACCAACATAAACCCTAACCCCGGTCAAATCCCCATGCCCACTCCCTGTCAGCCAGGCCTGCGGCCTCTGAGCTGTGTGAGGAATACCAGCCCAGGTTGAACTGGCTGCCACCGACATGTCTCTATCTGCCGAGCTCCTCACTCTAGCTACCAAGTAGTCGATTCTTTTCCCCTCTTGGACCTCCTTCGCCCCCCATCATTCAGCTTCACCACAACACATCAAGCACACCAAACCTAAACGCCACTGCCCTCCAAGCCTGCCCAATTTAAACCCTGCCACACTGCTGTCCAAAACAAAGGAAAAGACTCAAAGCTCCTTAGACAGGAAGAGGAACTTCTCCAACCCAAGGCATGAGGGGCAGCTGGGTAGAGGGCAGGGGGTTCTTGCCTTATGCATCAGCAGAAAGATACAAGAGTCAGAAAAACCTGCGAGGCATAGGACAGATTGTCCGGGACGATGGCCTCTGTGGGAGGAGTGAGAGGAATGAGGAGTGTGTGCTGGGACATCTGTATGCACCCTCCCTGCACAGACCACCTCTGGAGGGATGTGGGACACACCGATCCCACGGACCCCCTCTATGCAGAACCTCAAAGGCTCTGCACTGTGTGAATTCTTGAGTTGGTGCTGTGTGAATAGAAGAATAGGTTCTTGCTTACAAGTGAAACAAAGCAGGAAGATCAGGCAGTCGTTCCTCCCGTGTAAGTCAGTCTCTCATGCCCTTCCCCATTCCCACCACCCCAGGGCCAAGAAGAGACTCCTGTGGCGACTCTTCCTGTCTGCGTTTGGTCTCCTAGGCCTGTACCATTACTGGTTCAAGATTTTCAGGTACACTTCCTTCCCTGGGGCTGGGGCTAAAGTGGATCTCTCCAGGGGCCTCCTGGGGGAGGGGAAGGTGGTAGCTGGCTTAGCTTGGGCAAACATTCCAGCTCTCCTTAACAAACAAAGACCACACCTAGTGTCTCTTCATGTTTGCACCCCCACAGGCTCTTTGAAGTGTTCATCCCCATGGGCATCTGCCCTATGGCCATCATGCCTCTGCTAAAGGACAATTTCACCGGAGTGCTGCGTCACTGGTAAGCAGCCACTATTCTCCCGCTCAGGATGCCCACAAACTATATAGGTCTGCCCCAGACCCCTGCTCTCTGCTCTCCCACACAAAGGCATTCTGGTTTGAGGGAATCCAATGGGGGCCCATCGGGTCACACGCCAACCAGGTTATCAGGTTGGGTCTAAGATAGGGATGCTTGGGGACAGGTCTAATATGCCTGAGGGTCCCTAGGGTCTAGTGATGGGGAGATCGCAATAATCAGGTGCCAGGCAGCTAAGTGAATACAACTGTGTTTCTTCCTGCTCATGGCAGGGCCCGGCCTGAAGTCCTGACCTGTACCTCTTGGGGAGCCCCAATTATCTGGGATGAGACCTTCGACCCACACGTAGCTGAGCGAGAGGCGAGACGGCAGAACCTTACCATTGGACTGACTGTCTTTGCGGTAGGCAGGTAAGGCCCAGAGAGGAGCTCACGCTTCTAGGTAGGGAGCAGAAGGGTGTGCCCACGGACAGGTATTCATGAAGCCTTCTTCCATACCATGGGAGCTCCTAGGGCAGCTACAGGCTATATCCACTTTTTCAGACTCTCGGGCAAGCACAGAAGCACTCTCAGCTGAAGGAATGTGCCTCAGGTTAGGTTTGGCACATACGGAAGCACTGGGCTTGTAGTGAGGACATAAAAGAGCTTTTCAGGTCAATGATTAGGAAAGGGGGTCTAGCAACTGGTTAAACTAAAGTGCTTAGCATAGGTGACTCAGCCTGGGGGTGGCTTTACCAGGAAGTCTGAGGAAGGAAGAAGGGCTAGGAGCTCAGGAATTTAGAAAGGGCATGCCTCCAGGCTAGGCACAGAAGGACATGAGAGCAAGGAGCATTGGAGAGTGATACATTGGCAGCGACAATTAGCAGATCACAGAGCTCAGTGAGGTAAGCCTGTGGGTGGGTGAAGGGTCAGGGTAAGTGGGCTGGATGAATGGATGAGAGAGGCTCTCACGTAGTGACATAGTGACATTTTGGAGGGGCGACATGAATAATGACCATGTCAAGGGGGAAGCTACAGAAGCAGGTGACTGAGGAGGACAAAATCGTTGCAAGTGAGGCATACAAAGGTGTAAATGTAACTCTTATTTATACGCCTGAGATGTAATGGTTGTCTCAGAAGTTTACTGCCTGTCTGCTAACCCAGGCCTAGTCCTGGAAGCTTCCAGCCTCTGTACAATCTTATCTAGGCCTAGAATGTTTTCAGCCTCTGAGACTTACTGATGAATAAGCTCACCCTTTCTAGTTCTTTCTGAGCTCTGCCTGGCTCAACTCAACTGCTCTGGCTCAAACTCCTCTCCAAACTGACTGATTCAAACTGGATTCTCTTGCTGCTGATTGAATTGCTCCACTCAGGCCTCAAACTAACTCTAGCGATCTTTTTTTTTTCTTTTTTTTCTTTTTTTTTTTCAGAGCTGGGGACCGAACCTAGGGCCTTGCGCTCGCTAGGCAAGCGCTCTACCGCTGAGCTAAATCCCCAACCCCTAGCGATCTGTTCTAATCTTCTGGCTCCTTCTCATTCTCTGCCTCCTTCTGTCTTCACCTGTGTCTAGCTTGTTCTCTCTGCAACCTGTCTCTGTACAGTAAAACTGTCTCTGTTTCTCTCTGCACTTCTTCCCCTTAAGTAGCCTCTCTTTCCTTTCCTCATGAGAGTTGGGCGGGCATATCCTACTCTGTCAAATCTTTCTATGATTTATCACTTTGTCCGCCACACAATTAGACATCACTTTTTTTTCTTTTCTTTTTTTCGGAGCTGGGGACCGAATCCAGGGCCTTGCGCTTGCTAGGCAAGCGCTCTACCACTGAGCTAAATCCCCAACCCCTAGACATCACTTTTAAACATGAGCTTTTCCTTCTACAAACTAACTTAACCTTCATTGTTTGGGACTAAAGATGTGGACTAAGGGCAGGTCTGTATTACAGCCAGAGGGATTAAAGGTGTGCGCTAAGGACTAAGCCACACTACAACACAATCTCAGGGGTCACAGTGTGAGCAAATATCCTGCAACACACAGGGTGGTCCTCAGCTGTAGAAGGAGCTAAGAAGAGACAAAGGGCAGGACACTGCCCTTCCATTGTGGACGAGAGGGAGAGTCCAGGGTGATGACCACTTTCCAAAGTGATACAAAGGGGACTCCTGGCTGGGTGTGGAATCAGACCTACAACCCCAAGTCACAGAACAATGGAGTACAGGACAGGGTAGGGAGTGGGCCAGGCTCCTGTGAAATGAATGGGAATGCCCACCTGGGAAGAAACACCCCCAAACCTGGGCAAAGAATTCTGAGCTACTGGATATCCCAGAAAACCGTTTAAGTTTTTTCCAACCATGTCCCAAGCACCCACAAAAAAGACAGAAAGCTAGGAGTGTCACTGCAACACAAGGCGACTGAAAGATCACTAGGGCTGGCCCAAGAGCAAGGGGACAGAGCTGCTGCACCCTTGGGGCCACTCCTCTGGCCTGTGTACCTGTGTGCCTTAGGGGGCCAGGGGCTCCGGAAACTAAGAGTTCAGGACTGTGAACACTATGCTCTGAGATGCTGACCCATGACCCCAGATTTAGAGCATATGCAGGTCAAAGGACTGGCCCCAACTGCAGGGCGAGCCAACTCTTGCCTCCTCCCTTTAGAATTCTGTACGTTTGTTCAAGTGACTCTAGTTTTAAACAACAAAACAAAACAAACAAACAAACAAACAAACCAGCATGCACACTTAGCAGTGTGTGCTATGTGGCAAGCATTCAGGCTATTTGGCTTGGTCACTGTTCCTTGGAACTGCTGGTGCCTCAGGTTTTGAGGGAGGCAAATTGTCAGTGTTCTGAGCAACCTGATGTCCTTGGAAAGGAAAGCAACAGTCTTTATGGCTTAAAATGAGTAGCTATAGTCAGGAATTCAGGAAGTCACAAGAGGGCCTGTTCACTCCTGGATGTCTGGGTCTCCACCAAGGAATCAACAACGAAAGACCCATGGACGCCTCTCACTCCACACAAGTTCCCTCCATGACTGGCTTGGGCTTTGTATTAATTTGTTTTGTTTTGTTTTTATTGCTGTGATAAACATCATGTCTAAAAAACACCTTGGAAAGGAAAGGGTTTCTGTCAGCTATTTCAGTTGGTAGTCCATCAAGCAAAGAAGTCAGGGCAGGAACCTGGAGGCAGGAACTGATGCAGAGGCCATGGAGGGATGCTGCGCACTGTCTTGCTCCCCATGGCTTGCCCTGCTTACCTTCTTTTACACCTCAGGACCCAAGGGTGGACATAGTGGCTAGTCATTCCCACATTATTGCCTACAGTGCACTCTGATGGTGACGTTTTCTCAGCTGAAGTTTTCTCTTCCCAGATAACCCTGACTTGGCAAAAAACGAAACGAAACGAACCCCCCAAAACAACTAAACAGCACAGGCTTGCTTACATCGTAGCAGCCTCTGGTCCTGGGACCCCCTTCCACAAGGCTCAGAGTACTTCAAATACCTCCTGTCCTTCAAGGGTGTTCCAGCTCAGTACTGCCTGGGTCAGAGGAATCAGGAGTCCATATTTAAGGGGAACAGGGCAGGGCAATACATCCAGGCAGACGGCAACAGCTTTCAGTCTTTTTTTTTTTTTTTCTCGGAGCCTTGCGCTTGCTAGGCAAGTGTTCTACCGCTGAGCTAAATCCCCAACCCCGCGCTTTCAGTCTTTTAATCCACCACCTCAAAGCTGGAGATCTGGGATTGCATGGCCTGGTATGGGCAGGGTTGGAGGGTATCAGGACTGACTCTGGCCTGACTGCCTGGCAGGTACCTGGAGAAGTACCTGGAGCACTTCCTGGTATCGGCAGAGCAGTACTTCATGGTCGGCCAGAACGTGGTGTATTATGTGTTTACCGACCGACCGGAAGCAGTGCCCCACGTGGCTCTAGGCCAGGGTCGCCTGCTGCGGGTGAAACCAGTGAGAAGAGAGAAGCGCTGGCAGGACGTGTCAATGGCTCGCATGCTCACGCTACACGAGGCTCTGGGAGGGCAGCTGGGCCGAGAAGCTGACTATGTGTTCTGCCTGGACGTGGACCAGTACTTCAGCGGTAACTTCGGACCCGAGGTGCTGGCAGATTTGGTGGCACAGCTGCACGCCTGGCACTTCCGCTGGCCTCGGTGGATGCTGCCCTACGAGAGGGACAAGCGGTCGGCTGCCGCGCTGTCGTTAAGCGAAGGCGATTTCTACTACCACGCCGCGGTGTTCGGGGGCAGTGTGGCGGCTCTGCTCAAGCTGACGGCTCACTGTGCGACTGGCCAACAGCTGGACCGTGAGCATGGCATTGAGGCACGCTGGCACGACGAGAGCCACCTCAACAAGTTCTTCTGGCTGAGCAAGCCCACCAAGCTGCTGTCGCCAGAGTTTTGCTGGGCAGAGGAAATTGGCTGGAGGCCAGAGATCCACCACCCTCGTCTGATCTGGGCACCCAAGGAGTACGCACTGGTGCGAACCTAGCAGGCCACCCTGGCCAGGCGGGCACAGGAACGTCTTTGGCACTGCGAGTGTTGAATGGAATTGCAAAATGTTTCAAAAGCAAGAAGTCAGAGCCAGTTACACTGCCTTTGGAAGGGGGACTTCGGAACTCAGAGGTACTGTGCCTGGGGCCGTACACCCTTGTCAGCTGGCCAGAGAGCCTTTTTGCTCCAACCAGATGCAAATTATGGAAAGGCAAGAGTTTGTCAGCTTACTTTGCCTACAAGGCCTTCCTTAGCCCTTGGTAATGGTTGGTGTCTCAGCTTCTGTCCGGACCTTAGGTTTGACAGCTGTCTGGAGCCATTCCTGTGACCAGGACCTGCAGATTCTCTTCTCTTGCTCTTCACGGTCTTCTGTTCTACTTCAGCCCCCAGCTCTCCATTCTCTGCCTGTGCTAACATGCAGCTCCCTGTCTGCATTTGTTCAACTGCTTCTTCCTCCGTCATCAGGAAGGTTTCCATTCCTGCAGCTGGGCTGGCTTCCTGACCCAATGAGCACTTCCCCTTCAGCTCCCAAGCAGCTGGCTGCCTTGCTGCTGTTGTAGTGTGGCTGGCAGACCACTCGGTTGTCACGGCCTCTGCCACCACCACGGCTGTCTCTTCATGTTCCTAGACAGCCCTCAGCCTTGGCAAGGCCATTCAAGGGAAGCCTCTTGTGGGACCCTTCAGCTCGGTCGGTGTCATGTAGGAGCACGGGAGAGTGTCGGCTCTCCTCCCCAACCCCATCCCTGCATGCTAGCTCACTAAGGGCAGCTGATCATCTAGTTTTACAGCCATAAAAGAGGTGTTTAAGCCAACCCAGCCTCCTCTCTCTGGGATATTCCAGATGTTCCTTCCGCTAGACCTCGTCTCTGTGTGGGAATGGTTATGGAGTCTTCTAGAGTTCACAAAGGCTTTGGCAGCAGGTCTGTTTCAAATAACCATGGTTTTAAGGCTGTGCCTTCAGGAGCTCTGACTGTTGTACGGCACTCTCTAGGTTTCCGAGGGCCGTGCAAGAAAGACACCGGGTGTGGCATGGGGCTAGCCCAACACCTGCTAACACAAGAGTCAAGTTGCCCCTCCCTGATGGCTGCTTGTGACAGGACCGTGAACACCGAGGGGGAGACCGTTAACAGTTAAGGGTCTGAAGAACTTGTTAGCATACGTAGTAAGTGTAAGAGACTTTCGACTTTGCTTAACACCACTCAGGGCTCCGGAAAGGATAAGACCCTCCCCCCAGCTCCTTTCACCCCTGACCTTACTGCTTCTTTTGAGCTCTTGTGACAACAGTAGCAGGAGAATGGGGATTAGATCTTCCTTCCGGCCCCTTTAGGGATGAGCCACTGAGAGGAGAGCAGGCGTTCCAGTCAATGGCTCTGCTCTGCTATCCCCCTTGGCTGTACAGCGTGTGCATATTCGAGGAGTACTCTAACAAACAAGCAATCTCAAAATGATCCTTACGGGATTTTCTTCTATAGAGTGAATATTAAAAAAGGAAGGAAGGAAAAGAAGGAAAGAGGAAGACAAGAAGAGGAGATGGTGGCTGAATTTCCTCATCCACATATTCACTACCATTCTCCTCTGTAAGAGACACACGGGGCACTAGGGATAGCTCAGTCAAGTAAGCATCTGTGTCTTAGTTAGGGTTTTACCGCTGTGAACGGATGCCGTGACCAAAGCAACTCCAACAACATTTCATTGGAGCTGGCTTACAAGGTTCAGAGGTTCAGTCCATTATCCTCATGGTGGGAAGCCTGGCACCATCCAAGCAGGCCTGGCACTGGAGGAGCTGAGAATTTTACATCTTGTTTCCTTTAGTTTTTTTTTTTTTTCGGGGCTGGGGACCGAACCCAGGACCTTGCGCTTCCTAGGTAAGCGCTCTACCACTGAGCCAAATCCCCAACCCCTACATCTTGTTTCAAAAGGCAAACAGGAGAAGACTGGCTCAGGGGCAGCTAGGAGGAGGGTTTCCAAGCCCACACCCACAGTGACACACTCCAATAAAGACATACTTTCTAATAGTGTGGGCCAAGTACTCAAACACATGAGTCTAAGGGGTCAAACCTATTCAAACAACTACATTCTGCTATGCCGGCATGGATGCCTGAGTTCAGATCTTAGGGATCACGTGAAAGCAGGCATACCGGCACATACTTGGCATGGGGAGGCAGAGTCAGGATGATCCTGCTTGAATCAGTGATCTTTAGGTTCAGTGAGGGAACCTGTCTCAAAAACTGTGACGGAGAATAATGGAAGAACATACCTGACATCCACTTCTGGTCTCTGCGGGCACATGCATGCACATACACATGCATGTGCACACGCACACATACACAAGGACACACACACACACATGCACGCAGCATGCACACATATGCGCACACACATGCACATGCCACACCATTGCGTGGCATGTATTTTACAGACTGGGCTGTTTACCCAAGCTGCTGATTTTGTACTTTAGTCTCCATTGCTCTCAAGTAGGGTAGTCACTCTATTTGTCTGGCCACACCCTGATAGTGTTTTACAATCTGATTGTATTTACTGATATTGCTTCTGGATATTGCTTCCCACGTAGAGCAAACTATCCTTTTTGCTTCTCAGTGTCTTCTACCTGCACCAGATGAACAAAAGCCAAGCCCTTTGGATTCTAAAAGAGGGTGTGAATGGGTTAAATGTGATTAAAGGCAGATGAATGCTGGCTATGAACTGTCGTGGCCCTTCCTCGTGTGAGACAATGCTTGTCCCCCATGACAAACCCCATGACACTCACCAGTTCTAACAAGCTCCGTCCTGCTGAGGAGCTGACGATAAACCAGAAACATCTTACTGTGAGCCTTCCCTTCTATGAAGTGCGCGCGTGCGTGTGGTAGCAAGTTCCTTATTTCTGCTGGCGATTAGTTTATTCATAGGAAATGTGAGAAGTCAGAAGCCCTCCTTGCCACAAGGGAGGAGGTGCCGTGATGACTCCTAAACCATCTTGCTTCTTCCCTCTCTCTGCCTGTCCCCATTGCAAGCAAGGTCATAGGGAGAGAGGGAGAGGGATCCTTCTGAGAACGGGGGATCCTGGGTCTATAGAGGAGTAAGGGGAATGAATGAGCAGGATGTTCTAAGACCCAGACTCTGAGGGAGACCCTCTGAGGGAGACCCTCTGAGGACTGGACAGAGGACGCAGGAACTGGCAGGTGCAGTAAGATTGTAACCTCCTTGGGAAGTTTCCCACCTCTCTCGGAGGCAGGAGTTAGAGATACGTGGCAGCTGGCAGCGGGACAGGAAGGAAGGAAAACCCCACCCCTACAGAGATCCACTGTGGCCACCGCTGTCCTCGGGTCCACAGGACTTGCCTATCTACTCCCAGCAGAGGGGAAGAAAACCAGAATCTTGCTCTTTGATCGTCAGCACTACAGACAACATCTAGATGTGGCTCTGCGCCCCTGTACTGTGCCCTTATGGGTACTACTACCCAGAACCCCCCCAACAGCTCTTTCCGTCTATGGACTGGGGGTGGGGTGGGAGAGTCGGGTGGGGTTGGGGTGATGCCTGGAGCATACCCGAATGTTTCACACCCGCGGTTGACTCTACCTTACCCTACTAAATGGGGTGCTATTACTGATTTCATTGGACAAAAGGTGCAATCGGGCATCGATCGAGAGGTCAGATAAGTGACTCATTGTCCTCCACCCCCACTAGCAGCTTACATTCCTGAATGCCAAGAACAAACAGGAGATGAAATGTGGCCGGAGGCTGAAGACTGAGGTGACCCCTGTCCTCAGTCTCCTCTGGTCATTTCTACGTGCTCTGCCTCCTTTGTCTTCTGCTCGGGTCCGGCTGAACACAGCCATCCCAGCACACGGTGTGAAGGGTCTCCCAGTTCACCTACCCGCCATCTCCTAACTAACTTGGAGTGGAGAAGCAGACTG
The DNA here is from genome assembly GCF_021556685.1 of Rattus norvegicus. NCBI lineage: Eukaryota > Metazoa > Chordata > Mammalia > Rodentia > Muridae > Rattus > Rattus norvegicus. The sequence goes on from NC_141538.1 coordinate 147,123,749, forward strand.
GAGAGGTGGCGTTATACAATGACTTGCTGGTAACTAACCAGCTCTTCAGGAAAACAGGAAATGGCTCCGTTGACCGAGTCTTTCCTGAGAAAGCCAGAGGACCCAAGGGCTGAGGGGGGTGGCTGGCTGTAATTCCACAGCTGGGGAGGCGAAGACAGGCAGATCCTTCTGGCCAGCCGGCCCATTCAGCGAGATAGCCTGACTCAAAAAACTAGACTAAGAAAGTGGGCAGAGCCTAAAGAATGTCACTCGAGGTAAACCTTTGGCTTCCATAATCCTGGACATGTGAACACACCATGGATAATTACAAGTCACCAAATGCTCCTGGGTGTGTAGTTGGGGGTGGTGTGCACCATCTGTTCTACTGAGCCAGGGAGGCCACTGCCCTTCTGGCTGCCTCTGTGAGGACTTACTGAGTCAGGTGGTCGTCTCCGACCAATCAGCTGTGAATAGTGTTGGTAATGTGACACGGACATAGCTCAGAGTCCAGCTCTTCCTGGCATGGCAGGACAGAAGTCAACCTTAGAGAAAGACCAGCGGCCTGTGAGGTTACCAAAAACATGGCGGCTCTATGCTAATTCATCCTCAGTTCGAGGGTAAGACAGGGTGATCGTTATCGACATAAAGTGCAGCCCCAGAGGGCTTAGTCCTCAAGGGTGGAGCCAACTTTTGAAGGCTCTGACCCAATCAATGGATTTACCCATTGAGGAACTTGCAATACGATGGCATTTGGGGAAACAGAGCCTGGCTGGTGAAGCAGGTCACCAACCGCTTGTCTTTCACAGTGCCTCTCCCACCTTTGTCTCTCTCGCTCTGAGGTGAGCACCTGCACCCAGCCACGCCCTTCCATATGGATGTTCTGTCTCCCATAGTCCCAGTAACAATGGAGGAAGCCAACTAGGGGACTGGACCACTGGCAGAAGCCACTGGCCCAAGCCCATGTTGCTTCCTATTCACCAGCTGGTATTTGTCACGGGATGAAAAGTCTGGAACATGAACAATTTATACCGGAGAATTAGGTCATCGCCACGACTATCTGGAGCCTTTGGGATTGGTTTGTGGGAAGATTTTGGAAAAGTCTTGATAAAGTCTAGAATGCTATAGGCAGAGATCTTGGGGGAAGTCTGCTGGGAGCTTGGACGGGACTGTGAAAACAAGACCCTTTGCTCTCTGGGTTTCAGATGGGAAACGGGAAACTGAAGCCCACTCATGGTCCATCCACTGAGCCAGGGAATTCATCCATGCTCTTCCTGCATCCACATCCTTCGACACTGACGTTGGCCCTATACAGGCCCAGAACCCAGAGAGGCATACCTTGTCCCCCTTCATTCCTGTTGCTCTGTATCCTGGCTGCCACAGGGGTGAGCATCTCCCGCTACACACTACACACCCTCTCCCTTCCATGTTCAAGCCCGAGGCCTAAACTGATGGCCAAGAGCCACTGGACTGACGCCCTAAGCCCAAAGCAATCAGTCCTCCTGTGAACTGTCCTACCCCGCCCCAGGTATTTGTCACAGTGACAGAGCCTAACACACATTCTGGTTCCTTCCTGGGGAGACGTACTTCAGATCTGGCGATGACCAGGAGCTGAGACATCGCCACAGGGCCAACTTTGATCAACTGGGTGGCAGCAATTCTAGTTTCCTGCTCCTCTTCCTGGACACCAACACACTAACTCCACCATGGAGGAAAACCTATGTGAGCCCACTCCTATCCCAACACTAGAACAGCTTCCGAGAAACCAGACCCTTGGGGTGGGCGATCAGAAGGTGGGGACACAGGAACCAGCATACCCATCTCGAAACTAGAAAAACTAGCCATGTGCAACGTCCTTGCCACTCAACTGGGCAAAATGCTTCTCTTGGGTCATTACGTAGCATTCCAGCACACAGCATGGAAACCCACAGCAAGCGGCCATCACCTTCCTTGCCAAGCCTGGAGCAGAGTAGTGCCAAGATGGTCTCCCACACAGCACCCTACACAGCACCAGGCAGTCTACACCTCCTCCATCCCCGCGGCGTGTAGACTATTCTTCACACCAGAGAATTACAAAGAGCAGAGGGGCCGAGTCCCTTTGTCTCTCGCCCCCTTACGCGTTCTCCGCATCCGACTTGTTTGGCTTCGTTCCCCTCTTTAGAGCGAAAGTTTCTCTCCGGGAGCTCCGAGAGCCCTTGCCTCCCTGCCACCAAGATGTAGACTGAAAAGCCAACAGACTGTTTTCTCTTTTTTAATAAGGTAACTATTTCTAAATATGGTGGCCTGGAGGTCCCATAGAAAAAAGCAAAGGATGCCAACGGTATTGGAACAGCATATTTACAGGGTAGTAACATGCGGACGAAAGCTACAATACTGAGTATCAGACGACGCAAGTCAAACGAAGGGGTTGGGGTGGGTGGGGGGCTGAGACCCCTCCCAGTGGAAAAGAAACCCCAGGAAACGTTAAACTGGTAAATCAATGGCGAGTTAAGGCTTAAAAAGTGTATAAAAATAACACAGTTAATATTCAAACGGACTCCAGATACAGAATATATAGATGAGTTTTGTCTAGTTTTCTTCTCTGGGGGTGATGTGGAAGGGGGCTTCTCTGGGTTCTGTACATAGTTCCTATATACACGGACACGCATGGCTTTCGGATTGGGATATGTCTTGGGGGGCTGGGGGCAGGGTCTGCTCCTGGGGCCTCCTTCAGAGGCTCCTATCCCTGCCGCAGGGCCTGGGGTCTGGGTTGGGGGAGTCCCCGTCTCATCCGTGGAGAGAAGGACAACCCCTCCCTGGGCACTGTACCCTTCTGGAGGAAATTCTGGGAAGGGCACTTAGTCCCAGGCCCCCTCCCTCTCCATCCCCTTGCCCACAGTCTGGAGTGGTGGGAGAGGTAGCCGATAGGTTTCCTGGCCAGCACCGAGGTAGACTGGGGTGGTCTTCAGGGCAGCAGGGGAGGGGCCAGGTCTCACCTGGCACACCCCCAGCCCATTCCCTGGGCTCGCCACCCAGCCGTCACTGCACCCTTTGGTCCCGCGGCTCTCCAGACCTCTCTCATTTTCCATCCCCTAAAGCCAGGCAGGTGGCAGCTGCTGTACCCGCTGCTCACAAGGGCTAGGGCAAAGCTCAGGCAGTTTGACTGGGTGACAGGGACGAAGGGCTCACTCCAGCTGCCTCCTGTCTCTTCCCACCTGAGGGAGGGAGTCCCCTTTGAAGTCCAGAACCCCAGGCCTCCCCTCAAGACCTGAGGTTGTGGTCAGAGAAGTTCCCACGCTGCCCTCTGGTTCTCTCTGTATCCGTCCGTCCAGTCCTTTGAATCTCTCGTTCTTAGCAGCACCAACATTCTGGCCAATAAATATCCTTTTTGTTATTTCCAAAACAAACTTTAAAAAAAAAAAAAAACAAGAGACAGTGAAGCAAGTGAGGGAGGGGGAACAAAAAAAAAAAAAAAAAAAAGAAAGAAAACCCGACAGACAGGTTCAAAGTGCTCTGAGATCGTCTTTGGATGCCACCAGAACAGCCCAGAATCTTGCAGTTGGCCTGGCTGCCCAGGAGCCGGATCAGGCAGGGCTTCTATGGACCAAGCTTTCTGGCAGGTTGGGTAGGTCGTGAGAGAGCTTGGTGGTTCCTGGAGGCCCCAGCGGGAGTTAGGCTGGGTGCTGCCAAGTGGGCGGGGCGGCACCACAGGTGGGCTCAGATCAGAGAGATTCGCACCGGGATGCCGGGGGACTCGGTCCTCTGGGGTGAGTGATGGCTCACCAGGTGTTCCACCACTGTGTGTTTGGACATGTGCTTCATCAGGTAGGTCTCCTGGGGGTAAAAGGGAGATGCAGAAGTCGTCACAACAGAGGCTGCAGTTCCCAAAGCAGCCACTAGAGGGCAGCCCACTGTGGCTACAGCCTTGGAGCTCAGGTGGACCTGTGGAATGGGTTCTAGGGGTCCTGTTGATGTTGTGGTGATTCCTTGCTTTGCCGGAGTCCAGTCCTACACCGTGATGACTGGAGGGGTGGGACAAGACTCACAGGCAACTAGGCTCACCCTCCACAGCTTCCACCCAAGCCCTGCAATCCCCACCTCTGCCCACCATGGCCACCCTCCAACCTCTTCTGTATCTGGTCCATGTTCCCCGTGGGGTTGAGGCAGGAGCCTGAGAGGAGTTGAGTTCGCCATTTCTTAGCATTGGGGCAAGTCATGTCCCCAGTCTGCTCCTAAGCCTCCATTTCCTCCTCTGCAAGAAGGAGCTGGATTTAGAGCCTTCGGTTTCAATGAGGGCTACGGGACACTTCTTCACGGTCTCAACAGTTTTTTCCAGTTGGAAGCAGGAGTCCTGACCTCTGCAAACCTCCAGGTGACCCTGTCTTGGGAGAAAAGCCACTCCCAAGCCATCCTGTTCCCCACTGGCTCTACTAAGTCTGTCCTGAGACATCATCACTGAATTGATGAGGTGACCCGGGCTGTCTGCATGCCCACATCCTCCAATGGCTCTGGCCAGGAGCAAGGTAACATACCCTGTCCCTGGCTGCCACTCAAGACGGGTCATCAGGCAGAGACAGAGAGAGAGCCTACGAATGTGGCAAGGTGCTGCCTGCATAAGCCAGCAACAGCCAGGATGGAAATCGGTCTCCAGTGAGTACAAAGCAAGGAGGGAAGGATGAAGGGGGGCTGTGCCCTAAAAGACACTGACCCAGGCTGTGATGGTTTGAATAGGAATGGCCCCCATAGACTCAAGTGCGTGAATGCTAGGCCCATAGGGAGTGGCGCTATTAGGAGGCGTGGCCTTGCTGGAGGAGGTGTGTCACTGTGGCTGCGGGCTTTGAAGTCTTAGATATTCAAGCTAGGCCTAGTGTGGCATTCACTTCTGCTGCCTACAGATTAAGATGCAGAACTCTCAGCTCCTCCTCTAGCACCATGTCTGCCTGCGTGCCACCATGCTTCCCACCATGACGATAACGGACTGAACCTCTCTGAACTGTAAGCCAGCCCCAGTTAGCCGTTCTCCTTTGTGATTGTTGCTGTGGTTATGGTGTCTCTTTGAAGCAATAAAGCCCTAACTAAGACACAGGATAATACAGGAATATTACTTGGGTCTTGCTCTTTAAAAATAAAAATTCTATAAATAAAAACACGGCATTGACAAATGACTATTCCCACGCCCTCTGGGTATTGGACAACAGGGCCTTTGGGAAAGGGGCTATAAAGATATCGTGAGTGTGTTTCTAAAAGGAGCCATGGCCCTTAGAGACAGAAAGCTTTTTGCAAACAAAATGATAGGATGTTTGGATTTTGCTACAGAGAGCAGGGGCTGAGGACAGTCAGCAACCTGCATGATGAGCAAACACGAGGACCCGGGATGAAACCGTGATATCCAGAAGCCAAAACAAACCCTTCATCTTCTAAATCAACTGTCTGAGACCGTGACAGAAAGTTAGTATGTGTCCCTTCCTCAGAGGACCTTATTTGGACCGTCCCCCAACTTTGTCTCCTCAGACTCTTTACTGTCTTTCAAAACACTGGTTCCCAACTGAAAAGGGGCTGTCCCCTCCAGGGGACATACCCAGAGTCTCAGCACATTTCTGGTGATCTCATCTCCGAGAGGAGAGCTTGCTATCCGCATCCGGTGGGTAGACACAGAGGTTGCTTAACATCTTACCAGACATGAGGAAGTGTCCAGCCCCAGAGGGGCATCCTGCCCAGGGTTTCTGGGGCCAGTTCTGAGCAGTCAGTTCTGCTCTGAAACAGTAACCGCTACCTACCAGTAAAAGATCACTCGGTTACGGATTTAATCCCTGCTTGTGTCAGTAGTCCGACGGACTTGTGTTCTCTGACTCATTAGTGCATGACTCAGTGTCAAGTGGACAGTAAAGAATAAGTCACTGGCCTGTTGATACCTCCCTGTTAGCCAGCAGCCAGCCCTGTAAGTAGCCACTCCATAGCAGGAGGGGACAATGCCTGTGAACACTCACTCCATAGCAGGAGGGGACAATGCCTGTGAACACTCTTGGCTATGTGGCCTGTTGCCCGAACAGCCAAAGGGCTAGAAGCGTGCACATAACTGACTTACCCGAGTACCCAAGGCTCTCTGGAGGGTTTTCCCACCCAAGAACCATCTCTGGTCCCCTTTCCCTGAAGGATTGGTGTCTCTGACGATGGTACTGTGCCCCCTGCTGGACTTGGCAGGGACTGCAGCTGCACCAAGTAGGAAGGAACTCTGCACTCCTGGGCTAAGAGAATCCCAGGCCCACAGCCCTGCCTCTAGGCTCTGGAACTTGGTGCCAGGCAGCAGGACTCACCGAGGTGTAGGCCCGCCCGCACATGCTGCAGCAGTAGGCCTTGGCGTGCTTGATGGCATGGGCGGAGAGGTGGATCTGGAGGGAGGCGGAGTCTGAGTAGGCCCGGTAGCAGTTGGGACATTTGTAGGGCTTGTCCTTATTGTGCTGACGCTGGTGAGACTGTAGAGAACGTGACAAGGGGATGTGAGGCGCTGACTGTACCCCACCTCCCACCCCTTTCTCGGGCCCCTGGAATGGGGGCCGCAGCTGGGAGTGGGGGTGGCGTGGGATGGCAGGCAGGCACTCACCTGGAGGTTGGAGAGTTGAGTGAAAGCCTTTTCGCAGCCAGGATGTGGGCACTTGTAGGGTCTGTCGCCTGTGTGGATTCTGCAAGAGCAGGCCCAGTGAGGGAGTTACCCCTGCCACACCCCCACGGCAGTCCCAGCAGAGCCCTTGCCTGGTCACAGCTAGACCTTTGCTGCCAAGTACCTCTCTCCCCGGCCCCCACTCACTTTCTGTGGTGGTCGACAGTAGACCCCAAATAAGAGCTAGGGCCTACAACGGCCACCGGCATCCCTCTCTGGACTCTGTGGCTGGTCTGAACACAGTTTCCCACTCCCCCAATTCCCTGTGGCACCCTACAGTGTGGCTGTTTTCTTGGCTCCCTCTATGAGAGCTAGACCTCTCTGGGTTTTACCCCTGCCACCTCCCCAGAGTCTGATGTAAGCTCAGTAGACAGCTGGGGACTACAGACAGACGGAGGAGGCTCCTAGTCGCTAAAGTTAGCCACTGACAACAGAAATAAGATTCACATAAGATTCAGGCGTGCTGCTTGCCAGATGCTGCTGCTTGAGTGTGTTGGTTGGCTGACTAACATGGGTCCCTCCAGGGACTTAGGTTCTTCCATAGAAATGCATCAAACCTCTCGACCAGCAAACCACCCCCTCCGGACACCGTCCATCCACATGTGCCAACTGTCCAGCTTACTCTGTGAGTCCTCAGCCTCAGTATCCTCCGACTTCAGCTATGATGTCATCCCTGGGGCCTGCCCTTGTCCGGTCCTGGCTCAGCAACCCCCACTATGGCCCTGTTTGTCTGGGACAGGGTCCCCGGCCCTTACCCTAGCGTTCACATTCTGCCTTCGTTTCTGGGTCCTCCTCTCTGTCCCGGCTTTCTGCATCACACTCCCTTCCCTGGCACACATACAGCCTCGAGCCTCAGGAAGGCCTTTGCTCTCTGGCTGGCACGTGGGGCCTTCAACACTCCCACATAGTCCCCTACCATACCTCTTTCATGGGCATGTCCACATACACTGGCCTTCTCACAGTGGAGTCATAAAAGGGATCCTCTTGGGCCAAGACCTGCCCCTACCACTGACTTATCGCTGTATGAGGCAGCCAGCTCAGGCCTACCTCAGAAAGAGATTCAAGGAGGAGCAGCCATTGGACAACGGACTGAACTGCCTGTCCCCACTACCTACAAAGGTCTCAGTTTCCAGCACTAAAATGTCAGACCGCGCCCATCACCGGGATCCTGTTCCTCGCATCTTCCCCCTAGCAGAGCTCCCAGCCTCTGTGCCCACATCTGTAAGATAGGAGGCTCAGTTTGACTTCAGCCAGTCCCTCTTCAAGTACAAGAAAATCCAGCAGAAACAGGTGTGCTGCTGGCCCCCAACCCCAGGATCCCAGCACCATGTGGGGACCTCAAAACCAGACCTGCTCTCTCACCTAATGCTTGCTCCTCCGCACAGCCCTTGCAGTGCAGACCCAGACACCCCCTCCCTTCCATCTGGAGCCCAGGCCACTTGAATCACACTTCCGCCACCTCTCGGCTCCCTGAGTCCCAAGTCCGCATCTCTAAAATAGGGATAACGGTGAAACTCGTGGGCGCCACCTCTCGGCTCCCTGAGTCCCAAGTCCGCATCTCTAAAATAGGGATAACGGTGAAACTCGTGGGCACAAAAGATTCCATCTAAGGCTGTTCAAACCACACTGTTGCAGTGTTGGGGAGCCAACTCTCCACCATGTGAGCTGTAAGTATCAAACTTAGGTCATTAAGCTTGGCAGAAAGTATCTTCACCAGCTGAGCCATCTCCCCAACCTCCTTTTTGTTTTAAGAGTTCTTTATTTTATTTATATGAGCACACTGTCACTCTCTTCAGACACACCAGAAGAGGGCATCGGATCCCATTACAGATGGTTATGAGTCACTGTGTGGTTGCTGGGAATTGAACTCAGGACCTCTGGAAGAGCAGTCAGTGCTCTAAACCGCTGAGCCATCTCCCCAGACCTTGTTTTGTTTTTAAGGAGGGTCTCGCTCTAGCCCAGCCTGGCCTGAGATTCAAGGCAGTCTTCCTGCCTCAGCCTTCTACATGCTGGGACTTCAGATGTGAGCCCCCACACGCCGGCATTTTCCACTCCTGGGTGGCTTGAAGTGCTTTGTATTTCATGATTAAAATGAGGGTAGATGAGGAAAAGTTCATATTCTGAGTTCCCTCTCCTTTTACATTCTCTCCTGTGAAGAAACACACTCGTCCCATACAAAGACTTCAGAAGCCCCTCCTGTGTTAAAACACTGCGTTGTGGGCACATGGACCCTTTGGGGCTGGATAGCTGTTCTTAACGTGTTATTATTGTCATCAGACTTAAGAAAGCCAAAGGACACTGCTCCCAGGGCAGTTAGCATTATGCATGTATATGTATGGTTGGGGTTACACACACACACACACACACACACACACACACACACACACACACACACACACATCACACAGCCAGGGAAAGAAAAGCAAAGGCAAGCACGGTTTGCATCCTGCATATGCAAACAAACGTAGGTAGTGTCACCATGTCTGGCAGTAGCCTCCACAGACGGACAGACGGACAGACCCTGAATGCTCTCCGGTACTTCACTGAATCCCTCCTGAAGCAGCTTCCTCCCTGACTCTCACACCCCAGTACCTGAAGGATGTGTCACCTTTCACCTGTGTATCTCTTCGTCACAACTGCACAAGACACGCGCTGTGAGACTACCGTGAACAGACACACAGTGTCCTGCTTGAAGCTAACACATGCTGGTGGTAGGTACTACAGGCAAGACGATCTTCCCGAAGTCTGCGCTTGTGGGTACAGACTGTGGGGGTCACCTGCTCTTTACCTGTGCCTTCCTTTCAATACAAGTTCTTCTGGGAGCCACTAAGTAGGATCACCCCAACGGTGTTCTGGGGGACAGCCCGTCACACCTCCTGCTAATGCTGCCCTTTTCTGAGTACCCAATACAGCTTCTGCTCTGGATTCACCCCTGTACACCCTTCATGACCGTAATTGGGAAGATGTGTGTGGTTTCTCAAAGGGCAGGAGGACACGGCACAGTCTTTGTAGAATGGAACAGGTTGACTCCTTGATTCAGAGGATGCTGGGGGTTCTGGGGCTTGGGAGCACGGTAAACTCTTTGCCACTGGGTGAGGGCATGGTAGCTTAATTGTAGCAGAGCCCTATGACTTACAATTATGTTCTAAGTGTTGACAGACTCCTTATGCTGTTTCGCTTCCTGCCTATTACCATGTTGAATCGCACAAATGAGGAGACGAAAGAGAGACATAAACAAAACAAAGCAAAACGAACGAACAAACAAAAAACCCAGAAACAGAAGCAATCCCCCAGCTCTGGGAACATTTTGGCAAAATAGCCCCCTTCAAGGGGACTAATAGCTCCTCCTGCCCAGCCTCCTAAGAGCTGGGAATACACGTGTGAAGCTCCCACATTCATTCTCACAGACGCTCAGACAAAGTGTCCTCACGAGCAACAACCATCACTACTGCTTACCGCTGTGTCATTTTCTCTTAATTTTTAAAAAATGATTTATTTAATTGTGTGTGTCTATGTGTGTCTCTGTGTGTGTGTCTATGTATGTGTGTGTGTCTGTATGTGTGTCTATGTGTGTGTGTGTGTCTGTGTGTGTCTATGTATGTATGTGTCTATGTGTGTGTGTGTCTATGTGTGTGTCTGTGTGTCTATCTGTGTGTGTGTGTCTATGTATGTGTGTGTGTCTGTGTGTGTGTCTATGTGTGTGTGTATCTATGTATGTGTGTGTGTGTCTATGTATGTGTGTATGTGTCTGTGTGTGTGTCTATGTGTGTGTGTGTGTCTGTATGTGTGTCTATGTGTGTGTGTGTGTCTGTGTGTGTCTATGTATGTATGTGTCTATGTGTGTGTGTCTATGTGTGTGTCTGTGTGTCTATCTGTGTGTGTGTGTCTATGTATGTGTGTGTGTCTGTGTGTGTGTCTATGTGTGTGTGTATCTATGTATGTGTGTGTGTGTCTATGTATGTGTGTATGTGTCTGTGTGTGTGTCTATGTGTGTGTGTGTGTCTGTGTGTGTATCTATGTGTGTGGGTGTGTGTGTCTGTGTGTCTATGTGTGTGTATGTGTGTGTGTATCTATGTCTGTGTGTGTGTCTGTGTGTGTGTCTATGTGTGTGTATGTGTGTGTATCTATGTTTGTGTGTGTGTGTGTGTGTGTGTGTGTGTGAATGTGTGCATGCCAGTACAGGTGCCCACAGAGGCCAGAGGAACTGGATCCTCCCGGAGCTGGACTCACTGTCATCCTTGGGCCTGTGGACTGTGGCGAGGATCACACTGAAGTCTTCCGGAAGAGCTGCATGAGCTCTTAGCCACTGAGCCCCAGCTGGGTCTATTTTTAACTGATGCTGACTTTGAGCTAGATGGCCTTTCCCAGGTCTAGACATTTACTTCAGAGTAATAAACGTTTCCAGTCCCTTCTACACACAAACACTCACGGAGTTTCCAGATGGCCGCTGGACAGAACCAACAACTGGAGAGGAGGGTGTTCAGAGGGAGGGAACTGACTCGTACCCTCCCTGTTTCCAGTTAGTTGGACATAAAATTACAAATGCCCCATGAAATCTGCAGCCTCAGGAAGGAGCAAACCCCCCAAAAGGGAGCTCAGTGCGCAGGGGTTCATGTCCCACACAGATGAATATCTAATACACATAGATCTTCCGTGCCCATTCCGCTGTTGTTTGGAATGAGGGTCTGACATAACCCAGACCTCAGACTTACTGTGTAGCTCATGGAGACCTTGAACTTGACCCTGGCTTCTAGCTCCCGAGTGCTGGGATCATAGGCACACCATCAATCCTGGCTTGTTATTTCAAAAAGTTTATTGCGTTTCTGTACTGATTTTGTGCATGTATGTGTACAGGCACGCATGCTCACACACCCCAATGTCACAGTGCATGGGTAGAGATCTGAAGACAAATTGCAGGAGTCATCTCTCTCCTTCTGTCACAGGAATTCCAGATCTATATAACTGGAATAACTTGGGTTGTCAGGTTTGCCCGCAAGTGCCCTTACCCACTGAGCCATCTCTCCCGTCCACAGCATATACTTTTAAAGATGGACCAAAGAGGGGCTGGAGAGATGGCTCAGGGGTTAAGAGCACTGACTGCTCTTCCAGAGATCCTGAGTTCAATTCCCAGCCACCACATGGTGGCTCACAACCATCTGTAATGGGATCTGATGCCCTCTTTTGTGTGTCTGAAGACAGCTACAGTGTACTAACATATATAAAACAAATATTTTTTTTAAAAAAAGATGGACCAAAGATGCTAATGTGCAGAGACTGTCCCAGAAAAGGTCAACAAAGCATATCTTAGCTGGGCATGGGGGGCACCCAGAGGGCAGAAGCAAGGGGCTCTCTGTGAGCCTGGGAGCTCCACAGAGCCTGTTCCAGACTAGCCAAAGGTACAGAGTGGGACCCTGTCTCAGACAAACGAGCCATACTGTTACACGTTTCCAGGTTGGGGACACAGCCCAGTGGATGACGGTGTTTGCTGAACAAGCACGAGAACCTTGTTTGAATCCCCAGCACCCCATGAAAGCTGGATATGGCTAAACACATAGACTCATAATCCCCGTGCGGGAGGTGGGAGCAGAGGCAGGAGGAATGCCGAGCTGGCTGGGTGCCAGTCTAACCCCAAGCTCAGCCAGAGACCTTGTTTCCAGGAGTAAGGCTGCCAGGGAGAGGAGAGGATCAGATCTCTTCCCCTGGCCCCTGTACTTGTGCGTCCGTATCCCCGTATGTGTACACGCCAGCTACACACACCACCCACCCACTCCTCCACCCACCCAAGCCTGCACACGTGCAGCTCAGTGGTAGATGCTTGCCCAAGGCCTTGGGTTTGACCCCCTGAACCACAGACACACAACAATTCTTTCTAGGCATAAAATACTTTCTCAGTTAACTATATGGGATAAAATGGAGGCCTCTGACCTTACTGGGTACATCATGTGCTTAGCACAAAAAGTAGCACCCAAACACTGGACTCTGCACTCCCTTCCAACCTTGCTGACTGGGCAGAATCATGCCGTCCTGTCAAAAGGTGTCTGAGCCCTTCACATTTGCCCTGAGCAGCAGGGCAGAAGCTTCCAGAACATCAAGAGAATGGAGCCTGGGAGAAGACTGTTCCAGACTTTGGTTCCTTGTGCCGCAGAACCTGGGCTTCGAATGCGATATCAGCCTGAGAACAGTCTTCATTCTCAACATGGACAGCATAGCCCAGTTGACTGACCAACATGGGGTCAGAGAACAAGGGGTGATCACCAAGGAGAATGAAGCTAATTTCACTGTGGTTAATATTTTATTGTTTACAGACCAAGGGAACCACCCTCTACTTGGTCTGTCTCTGACCCTTCATTTAGGAAGCTACATTTAACAAAACAGAATGAAACGGCCTCCAAACACTCGGCCTGCTTCATTTAACCCTTCAGCTCCACAGAGGAGAGGGGCTACAGAAACTCCACATCCTCACACGCTAGTAAGTTGCCAAGGAGAATTTAAAATCACACCTGTCTCAGCAGTGACGCACGTGGTGGTTGGCCTTGCCTACGAAACCACACAGAGCAAGTGTGGTGCTTCGGTGAGACCCTCTTCTGCCTGGGCGAGACCCCTCCCCTTTCACCATCGTTAGCTCTGTGAGCAGCCTCCAAAGGAGTCCCCTCTCCTTCCTAACAGGATACAACTGTCTAAATCAAATTTGTAGCCGTGACCATGCCAGAAATGTCACATTTAAAGACAAATCTCATTTAATTAGGCATGACAAGCCTGAGTGAGACAGTGAGAGTGAGTGAGGCCACCATGGTAAATGGCTGGACATGCCCCACAGCCTGTGGAGGCGAGGCCTTGTGTGTGTGTGTGTGTGTGTGTGTGTGTGTGTGTGTGTGTGTGTGAGAGAGAGAGAGAGAGAGAGAGAGAGAGAGAGAGAAGAGAGAGAGAGAAAATTGTTGATTGGTTTTGTTCTGTCTTTGAAACAGGATCTCATGTAGCCCAGGCTGGCCTTGAACTTACTGTATAACTGAAGCTAGCCTTGGAAGCCTGATCCTCCCACCTCTGCTACTTGTGTCTTATTGCCCCCTTCTAAAGACAAATAAAAGAGAACAAGAAAACAGCCCAAAAGCCTTGACACAGGGACCCTTGGACTCGGGGGAGGGGGTACCCCTGCTATCCTACGATCTGGCAGAGGTGAAATCCGTTAGTTCTCAGTTCACTGATCACTAATAATATATTTTTTTCTTTTTTTCGGAGTTGGGGACCTAACCCAGGGCCTTGCGCTAGCTAGCACAAGGCAAGCGCTCTACCACTGAGCTAAATCCCCAACCCCACTAATAATATTTTTAAAACTTCACATATACACGATGATTAAAATGCTGGCCCAGGAACTTGGCAGAGCCTCCTGACAGCATTCTGTACCAGATGTTGTAATCCTCCAAGCCATGCCACCAGCAGCAGCTCCCTGCTTAGCCGTGGATACCATGTCTCACATACCCATGCGCATCGGACCACCCAATTTCTTTAAAATCAAGGCATGACCACATCAGAAAATTGCTGAGACACACGTCCACAGTCAAACCCGTAACCGGGGAGGCACAGGGATGGGGAATAAAGCTGTCAGCTTTACCTGGGCCATGCTGTCAATGCTGCACCTACATATTATTCCCCTCAGCAGAGCAACGGACAAGGCGAACCACGTGCACCCTGGGAAAAAGGCCACGAAGACCACAGTGGCAGATGACTAACTAGCAACACTGTGCCCAGCAGAGTGTGACCGGGCACATGCTATAATCCTAGCTACTAGGGAGGCAGAGGGAAGACAGCAGGTTCATCATCGTCCTCATAGAACAAGGCCTTGTTTCAAAGGGGGGAAAAAAGAGAATAATTTAAAGATCTGGGATGTAGCTCCATGGTAGTCAACCTGCTTAGTACGCCAGGCTCTAGTATCCCTGATACAAAAAAAAAAAAAAAAAAAAAGAAAGAAAGAAAGAAAGAAAGAAAAATTCACACAACAAGACTTTACCAGGCCTGGGGATACAGCTCAGTGGTAGAGCTCTTGCTTTGCACACACGAGGCCTCGGGTTTGATTCCCAACGCCATAGGACAGGTGATCTTTAAAGTAACACTCACAGTAAAATACAGTGTCATATGTGGCTTTAGTCCATTACAGGAGGGGAAAATTTTAGCAGTCAGTAGTTACAGACTCTGCAATCAAGCAGTCCTTTTCCTGTTGTCACTGGTAAACATGTGACCTACTTTCAGGACACGACAGTCACATGAGCAAGATGTACTGCTCCCCTCTCTGAATGCGTGGGACACACAGCTTCCCAACCTTTGCTCTTTAAAACTCTGCTCGATGTGTGTAGGGAGCCGGTCTTCCCAGCATCTCCCCGCTCTCCCTTGCAGGCACTGCTGTTTCCTGAACTCTCCTTTCACACGCTCAGCTGGGCTACGCACACCACCAGGCAGAGCATTTTGCCTGGTTTGTTCCTAGAATTCTGTCTGGCACAGAATGGGGGCTGAGTAAAATGCCTGTTAAGTGGATGAGTCACATTCGCTGTCCAAACTAGGTCTCTCTATTCCACAAATATGTAGCAAACGCCTAAACGCTCATACGCGTAGCCACCCACGGCGGGGATAGATACAGAAATACAGGACACCACGCCCTTGCTTTCCACGGCTCCCAAAATATTGAGGGAGGTAGAAAAACACACAGGCAAGTATGAGACAGCCTACTCCTGACTCAAAGGAGACAAACGGTCCTTGGATGCTCAGGGCCTGTGGGCACATGGAAGCCACACTCCAGCTATGACAGAGAAGTGGGACCGAATGGTGCAGAAGAGGCAGCCAGAGTCTCAAGTGAAGCACACTGTTAAGTGCAAAGGCCTGGAGACGAGAAGGGTTGTACAGTAGTCAGAGCAGAGCTCAGTGAGGCCGAAGGGCTTCATGTGGCATGGTGCCCTCAGAAAGGGTTTCATCCAGAGTGGCCTAAAAGGCACATCAGAGGGCTCTGGTCTTGACCCTGGGAGCAAGAGACATCTGAGAGTCCCTGCCCCTCTTTGCAATTGTTCTAGCACTGAGGCGCTGAGTGGGAAAGGGAGCGAGGCACCCACCTGGTGTGCTGCTGGAGGTGGGAGAGCTGCCGGAAGGACTTGTCACAGTAGGAGCAGTGGTAGGGCTTGACACCCAGGTGGATGCGCAGATGCTGGGCCAGGTAGGAGGCATTGGCAAAGGACTTGGAGCAGTGTGGGCACTTGTGGGGCTTGGCCTCGGTGTGCGACTTGGAGTGGATCTGCATCTCAGACTTGGTGAAAAAGGTGAGCGGGCATACCTTACACCTGCAGGCAAGAAGCAGCTTCACGCCTGGGAAGATCCCCGCCCACGTCAGCATGTCTCTAGCGAGACCTCCTCTCTCAAAGGGCAGGTCTCCAGGGAGACCTTCTCTGCATGGGGCAGAGTCTACTTATGGAGTCCAGAGGACACGGCCCGCTTGAGAGAGACAGACGGGCCGGTTCCAGCACAGGCACCTGCTAGTCTGGAGGAAGTTCTGACCTCTGGGAACAGCTGTCTGGGGGACAGACAGACAGACATGGGAAAACAGGCAAGGTCTTGCCTACGGCCACACCTGTGGCCCTGGGGGAGGAGGCTCTCACAGGCTAAGTCAGTGTGACCTGGCTGTGTGTTAGTATCTGGTTCCTTTTGACCAGTACAGGTACCTACTTCTCCACCAAAGCCCCCTCCACCAAACTAACTCGGACCTCGTGGAGGTCCAGCCTTGGCAGTAGCCTTTTGTCAAAGTGCATCAGGCATTTTATTGTGGCTCAGGCGACCCTCATGGCCCCAGGAGAACAGGACTCAGTACCCCAGGGTGCTGCCTACCCTGGACACCTCTAATGGGGTTCAATTATTTTCTACCCCCCTCCTTCTCCCTGATACATTCATTGGTGTGGGTCTGCCCTGCTCTTTGACTCTTAGCTCCCCACGATTACCCCTGGGGCCACACTTCCCAGTTCCAGGCACACACCTGCACCACCACCTCACCCAGACGCCATCTGCAGGGACACTCACCTGTATGTCTTGCCCTCCTTGGCGGTCTCACCGGAGGCCAGGATGGGGTAGGGGACAACAAGGACAGGGGGACCCCCTGGGTTCTCTGCCTTGATCTTTTTGCGGCCGCGTTCAGACTTGGGGGGGCCAAGCAGGCCGTGGCCCTGGATTGTCTTGATGGAGTCCAGGAGGGGGGGGCTGGTGATCCCTGAGATGAGGGTGGGGGATGAGGCGATGAGGCGGCTCTGGCTGGTGGTGGTGGGTGTGGATGGGGTACTGGTGCCTGTGCCCGTGCCTGGGGTTGACTCAGATGTACTCACAGCGGGGGTCCGAGAGGAAAGCCCCAGACCTAGGAAGACACACAGGGGGATCTTAAGGACAACTCAGCCACAGGCCACCCAGTGCTGTGACTGACCGCCGGCCCTCGTGCCTTGCTGAGCTACCCCGAACCCGAAATCATTACCCAGAGGTAACTAAGATGGCTCGCATACACGTCAAATGCCTCGAATAAGTTAAACACTGGGTCATGTTAAAAAGCCAGCGTCGGGGGCTGAAGGTGCCATTCCCTCGTAGAGTGCGGGCCAGCACAGGGCCTTGGGTTTGTACCCAGCACTTACAGAAACCGAGAAGCACTTTGGAAATAATTCCACCCACAGAAAAAGTCCCTGGCACGCAAACGCTCGTCACCACGCTGTCTATAATAGCAAGATTTGAGAGACAACCGAATTATGCAAATTGGGGAAAGGTTGAACGAACGGTGGTCAGTCTTTTCTTTTGGAACTTCCCGTACCTTTGTCTCGAGGGGCTGGGTACGTAAGGCCAGGAAATGTGAGCAAGCCGCGTGCATACCTGGGGTGCAGGGCAAGTCCTAAAAGTAATGGTCTAACTGTTTTTCTGGCCCTATCACAATGAAGTTTAAAAAAGGAGAGCCCCCTCCTGCCAAATTCTGCAATGTCCGTTTTTATTTATTTGCTTCTTTTGTCTTACTTTTGCTTTCTGACACAGGGTCCTGTGTTGCCCAGGCTGGCCTGGCCTTTAAGTCCTGAGCCTCTTCCCACTGTGCTCAGTAGCTCTTTTAGAAATGGAGGCAGGAGTGTCTGCCTAGACCTTGGGAGCCGAGACAGAGGAAGGCCAGTTCCAGACCTGCCTAGACTGCACAGTGAGGCCCATCAGGAAGGAAGGGAAGGGCTACAAACATTTATAATGAATAGCATTTATAGATAAATGCTTTACAGTAGATAAAATAAGACCATAGTATTTATCATCTGGCTCAGTGCATTTCTATCTCTCTATATTTTTTTTCTTTTTTTTTTTTTTTTTTTTTTTTTTTTTTTTTTTTTTTCCGGAGCTGGGGACCTAACCCAGGGCCTTGCGCTCGCTAGGCAAGCGCTCTACCGCTGAGCTAAATCCCCAACCCCTCTGTATTTTTAACTGAGGCAGAATCTGTGCAGTAAGCGAACAAGGCCTAGAGTTGGTGTGAGCCTGATTCACGCCTCACTCACGCAGCAGAAAAGCATGCTTACGGGTTCCACCGAGGACAGTCTGACAGTAACCATTGAAAGCTCAAATCCTCGCTCGTAACTCTTAGCCAGGCAACGGATTCTACTTCTAGAAATCACCACAAAGACAAACGATCACCCTCGAGCCCAGAGATCTCCACACAGGGGCTTTCCACACAAAACTGTGATTTCCCACCATGATATAAAGCGCTTGTCTCCAGCACGGGCTGTGGCACCATGTACCATGTGTACGAAGCCAGAACAGGTGAGCTGGAAGGCAAGCAGCGCAGAGGAACGCCGAACTGTGCCAGCCCACGGGGGCCCATTGCCCCCAGAAAGCACAGGCTAACTGCGTACAGGAGCATGCCTGCTGTGAGTGAGCCAGGAGGGAGTTAGACCCCGCCGCTCCAGACCGCTAACACAGCCCTCTTCACTGACGGAGGGGGAAGTTTGGGTAATGGGGGATTTTCCATATTTTGTTTATCTACTTCAGAATGATTAGAATCTCTGACTTGGTGAGTTCGCTGATCTTTCCTCACATCTGCGATCAGAGGATAAAATAAAATCAATGATGGAGAAAACGCATGGGAATGCTAACGAAAGCAAGCGAGGCTGATGATTTTCTCCTTTCGGGTTCTCTGAAATTTCTAAATTTTCAGCAATGATTATGCTGTTACTTTTACAATAGATGTGCAAAGAACGATGTCTGGGAGAGAATGTCATCTGTGGGGGTTGCAGAGGGGATGATGACCATAAAAAAAAAAAACAAAAGGGTTGGGGATTTAGCTCAGTGATAGAGCACTTGCCTAGCAAGCGCAAGGCCCTGGGTTCGGTCCCCAGCTCCGAAAAAGAAAAAAGAAAAAACAAAAACAAAAACAAAAACAAAAAACAAAAACAAAAAACCAAAAAAAAAAAAACCAAAACAAAAAATAAGTTAAGTCGTGGACACAGCCCTGCCACAAACACAGCAAACGCACGCATATTAAAGAACAAACAAAAGATATGGAAAAGGAAAAAAAAATGCACCAAAAGAGTCTCTAAGATTCTGGGTTAGGGAAAAAAAAAAAGATTCTGCGTTAGGCCCTTGGGATTATGAATAATTTTTTCTTAGTTCCTCCTTTTCCCAAATTTCCTTTAATATGCGTATATTGCTTTTTTAATATTACTTTTACAATGAAAAAATAAATTTAATAAAATCATAATAACGGGAGATGTGCAGAGTACAGCTGGGGCCTGGGGAGGCTCACAAGGCCCATAATTTTTGGGCATCTCTAAGAAGGGGAAGAAAGGCACTTGGCAGAGGCTGGGCACTGAGGGAGCAGACCCAGCTGTAGGGGTGGAACACAGTGGCTTCTGCCCGGCTTTTCTGGTCAGAGGATGCAGTCAAGAGACTAGAGTGCATCAAGATGCTGTTCTGTACCAAAAACTGTCCTTCAACCCAACACTCCCTCAGCCCATCACCAGGCTGCTGAGAGGAAGGACTGTTACCACAGTGCTAGCTGGAATCTCTACTACAACAGCGACCCCGGGTCCTCCCCCACCAAACACCCTGGCCTCTGGTCTACTACATACTGCCCCCGCCCCCTTCCAGGGCCGTCCTCCTGCTCCTCCACCCTCTAGTCTGCCTTGAGCCTTTCCTTTTTCTTCACCACGGAAGTAGTCTCTTGTCTCCTACATCTGTTCAAACTTCTGGAGGTTCTGAGTCCTCCTCTGTAGATAGTCGTTTCCAAATGAGCATCAGGCTGACAGAAGGGATTCTCATAGTTCAAGGTCAGAGGAAGAAGCCCGGGGGCTATGGCTAGAACCACTAGCCTCTCTGCCAAGCTTCCCGTACAACCTCCAGTCCTGCCCACCCCGTTCTCAAACAGTCAAGTCCTACCCACACCAAGTCCTACCTGGACTAGATCCTGCCCCAACATTCTTAACAGACCTTCCCCGCCCGGCCCCGCCCACTCCCCAGGCCCCGCCCGCTCCCACCTTCAGCCCCGCCCACTCAGATTACCTGTGACAGTGCTGGTGGCCGGCCTCGCGTGCAGCGCCACGTCGGGCTGCGGCACGGACTGCGGGTGCAGCCCGGGCACCTGCTGCAGCTTGGGCAGCGACATGACCGCCTGACTGCTCTCGGCGGGCGCGGGGGGCACTAGCAGTGGCTGCTGTGACGAGGCTGAGGTGGGTGGCAGGTGAGGCGGCCGGATTTTCTCGGCCATCAGCTGCTCTTTGATCTTGTTAATCAGGACCAGGTTGTCCAGCTGCAGAAGGGAGAGGAGCAGAGTTGGAATGGGTGGGCCGCACCCCAGGGCCCTCTCCCTTGAAAGCTACAGCCCAAACCCCAGGCAAAGCACAGTAGCTCTCATTCGGAAGCCAGCAAGAGCTGGTGTCGGCAGTCTTACCTGGCTGGGCATGGTGGGAGGAGGGGGCCAGAAGTATGGGTTGTTAAATCGAGGTTCGGCCATCCTGCAGGAAGGGAGAACACCTGTCACTATCAGTTATGAGATCTCTTTACCCCTTGAGACCCAAATTCCTTGGCCAAGTGGGCCTCCCACCAAACCCAGAGACCCACATTCCTAGGCTGAAAAGTCAGGAATTCAGAGTCTCCCTGGGTGGACCCTCAAGGGGCAAAGGTCACATTCAGACCAGAGTGCTCCCAGGAAAGGGGTTGGGGGAGGGTGTCAGGCCAGTTTCCGTCCTCTGGGTTTCAGAGCCAACCCAGTTGCATTCTGCACAGAACCCTCCCAGACCCAGAGACAACCCGGGGAGCCCAGGGAACACCTTTGGTAATAACCACAGAGCAGAAGCAACTGACTACCTATTCTGGATCCCTGCCCTTCTGCCTTAGCCCTTGGGGAAGACATCCTCATCAGAATACGTGAGATGTGAGATGGGGCCAAGATACGGCCTCTCTGAGGGAGGTGGAAGAACAATTTATACAGCCCCCAATAAGCACTTCCTTGTCTCAAAAATTACACTCTGAAAAGCCTGGGCATGGACAGGTATGTAACATCTGACTTGCAAAGATGGGGTGTCAGGGTGCTGTGCTTAAGGGAAGAGACTGGGGAGACCAGGGGTTACCATAATGTGACAAGGGCACCCCGCGGTTCCCTCTGCTGGCAAGTTTGGCAGCCTGTGGGCTGGAGGGTCTTTTCAACCAGGGCTATACAAAGGCCAGGCCCTCAAGACTAGCTTTGTCCTTCCTCCCCGGGGAAGGGGTTGGGGACTGGGAGGTGGGGTGGAGAGTTTGAGTTTTCTGTGATTCCAGTAAGTCAAGAAGTGATCTGAAGAGAGACTGGGGTGCACACAGGTGTTCCCTTACTCGTTGCTTCCTATCCACGTTGACGGAGTAATCTTTCAGAAATAACTTTGTGTGATTGCAAACCCTACCTGGTACTGCCACTTCAGACCAAAAAGAAATGCCTGCAACCCAACGAGCTCCAATGAGCTTGGTAAGCCCCTCCTGGACCGGGGCAAAGTCTGAGGACGGCCACCAAGTGGAAGCGTTCTTACCTGAGTGTTTTCAGAAAGAGCTTTTACACGGATCTCCTTTTGTGATCTTTGCTCGATAAGGGTGCACAAAAGACATCCCTATCTCTTCTTCTAGGTGAAGAGGCAGGGGCATGAAGAGGCCTCCCAGCACCTCTAGGGTGCTAGGTTAAGCCTGGAAGCTACCCAAGCTGCTTCCCTGGCCCTTTGCTTTGTAAATTCTAGGCCTTAGTAGAAAGGAGGCAGCACTTGCTCTAAGTGTAAAAGTCCTAGCCCTTACTCACAGCCTGGGGAGAGGCTGCTCTCAGTCCCTAGGTTGGAGCAGAGGGCAGAGGATGAGGGGTAACCTGGACAATTCCCATCCTGAGGCCCTTCCCTCAGCTGTCAAAACCATGCTAGTCTCTTACAAAAAAGTGCATTCTGCCTGCCCATTTCCCTGACTGCCCCAGACTCATCTGCCATCTCCCTGACTTCCCATACCCCAGGCCTTTGGGGTTTCTCTCCCAGGGGGAAAAAAAACCCTCCACTCAAGACCACATGAGGGGGCTGTGGGTTCCGAGGGTTCCAAGTGCCCACCTTGTACCAGGCACACTGACTGTTACCTAGAATAGGAACTCCCGCCGTGCCCGCTTTTAGAAGTGAGGAAACAAAGAATGGAGGGCCAGAGTGACTGGCTCAAGATCATACTGCAAGTAATGTACTACTGAGACCCCACTACCCTCAGACCCCAAGACCAGTGCATTAGCTCCTGAAGTGTTCAGGGAGAGGACAGAGCCTTCTGGCCGTAGGCTTGTGAATGTGTCCTGCCTTCGGGTGGCCTGGTTGTAACCCCATAAGTGGACATGAGGTAAGGATGGGGGGAGGGGAGACCGAGGAGCTAACCTATAGGGGAGGCGGGAATGGGTCCACCTGTCCTGTTCACCCTGATATCCCCGGCCTCCGGGACTAGAGTGCTTCGGTGTGGATTTAAGGAGGGAAGGAGCAGAGAATAGGACCCCAAATTCTCCGACAGGCAAGCCCTCCTGCTTTCTAGCTGCTCAGTTTACACAGTGCTCTCTGTGGAGAGCTCTTCAGAAGCCCATGAGGATGACAAGCAGGGAAGACATTTTGCCACCATTTCTGGAGGGACCCATCAGTCATTAGAAAGGACACCTCCTCCGGGCTGCAAGGACTGGTACCAGCAGCCTTGGATACAGTCCCCTGAGCTGTTCTCTGCATCAGGAAGATGGGGTGAGACAGGCTGCCCTGCTCCAGGGCTCTGACCACTGCACTAGGCTGCTTCCAGGCAGTTCTGGGGAAGTTGTTCTCCACTCCTCCACTCCTCTAGGGAGCCAAGGGCTTGCCCAGGGTCCCATTGCTGGAATAAAATATACGCTACCGTTTATCATTGACCACTGAGTAGCCTGGGATAGCCCCTGCCTTAGCTACACAGCCAAGCACAGAAGGGGAGGCTTTACCAGGGCATCACACAGCCCCCTCCTGGTCTTTCTCTGCCCTTCTCCAGCTAGTCTGTCAATGACCTTGGCCCTGGCATCCACCTACTGTGTACCAGTGGCAGAGAGCAGGATAGGCCCATTGTCTAGTACTCACGGGCAATCTGGCATGTGGGCAAGATGTTCCCCAAGGAATGGTGTGATACAGGAGAGGCAAGGACGGGTACTCACTCAGGACAGACAGGAGGAGGAAGGTACAGCGATGTGGAAGATGAACACCCTCCCAGGACTACAATGGCAGGGGTCACCGAGGTCAACCTTAGGGCCTTGAATGTCAAGAAGAGACAGGGGATGGAAGGAAGAGCTGGACCAAGGGAGCAACGTGGCAGAGGGGACACGAAAGTCGGAGGGGAGTACACTGTGGTAGAAGCAGGAGCCAAGCCTGTGGGGGCTGAGTGTCCACACTGGATGGGCAGAGCAGACACGGGCAGGCAGCTGGGGCCTTCAGCACTGGGCAGAGACTGGGAACAGAGAGCCACGCACCTTGACCCTGGCCCTTGCAATTCACCTACAGCTGCCATTTGTTTCTCTTGTTCTAAAAGGTAAGGGAAGTTTAACTGTGGAAGGCTGACATTGTCTCCTGGAGCTGTTTCACAAACTCTGGACCAGACCAGGGACCAGCAAAGGGGTTGGTCGGATGTGACTGCCTCCTGAGGCAGTGGCAGGGACTCAGAAAAGAGCTCCCACTTATGAGGCCTACGCACCACCAGGCCACTCCCTGCAGAGCCACCTGGGCCCACGAGGGGTCCCTGTGCATCTGGGCCTTCTTATCTCTTTCACAGTTTCCCACCCAGCCTCCTACCCTGGGCTCCTCAGAATCGGGCAGGACCCCCATTCCCTAGAAGCTCAGCACCAGTGGCCTATCCACCCAAGAGCTCTAAGTACCAAGAAACCTGAGCCTCCACCTAGAGTTTAGGCCCAGCTCCCTCCTACCCCTGCCCTTCCACAGACTGTGTCTCAGAAGCTGCTCTGCAATCAGTCCGCCTGTGCTGGCCCTGACTTTCTCCCATGGCAAGCCCCTTCCCCTGTCACCCACCTCTGAGCAAGTCACAGACACACAGTGACCCTCCCACCTCAGACCGGTCCCAGCTGAGAAGGGTTGAGAGGCTTTTTTCAGACACTCTCCAATCCACCCATGCCTCCCCAGCTCTGGCCTTGAGCACTTCCCTCCCTCCCACCAGGAAACAGCAGGCTCTGGTTCTAATCCTGATTCCACCTCACTGAATGTGTGGCCTTGGGCAAGTCTTTTGCTCAATTTCCAAGTAAGGGAATAAGCTGCCTCGATGATGCTGGCCTACCCTGCAGAGGTGAGCCAAGGAGGCCTCCAGGGGAGATGAGTCTAAAAAGAGTGAGTGGGACTCAACCAGCAGATGAGGCAGGCATTCGGGTAGAGGTAGCAGTGTCTGCAAAGGCCTGTAGGCAAGCGAGGTGAGGGGATGTGTGGCCTCTCAGAGAGACAACAAACAGAAGAACATGGACAGTCAGCCTGGGGGTGGCTCTGAGGCTGACCCCTAGTTCTTAGGCCCGGGTCCAAGTGTCTGCAGGAGTAGGTAAAGGGGTGAAAGGTGTGGGCTGTAAGACCCTGTCAGTTACAGCAGGTTCTAGAGAAGCCAGAGTGGGTGGCAGGGGAATTCCCAATTAGAAGTATGAGTCTAGGGTTGAGGTTGGAGCCAGAGGGGAGTGACCCAAGGGGCCTCTATGGACAGCAAGTGGCCAGGGAAGGATACAGCTGTCCCCACAGTGTGGCCTAGATCTCTGGACACTGACGGAGACAAACACAGTTAACACAACATGCAGACAGCACCAAACCCAGACGGGACAGACACAGACCTGTGGCCACAAGCATGGACCCATGGGAACAGGAAGCCAAAGCCACCAACACTAACAGGGCAAGCATACCTCCCCCGTGAGACCCCCAGAGGACAGCAGTGAAGGGCACTCAGCACTCTGATGGACACAATGCCTTGATTCCCCAAAGAACAAACCCCTCGTTAACAGACCCGCAGTCTGGAATCACAGGTTCCTTACCTAGAGGGTCCTTTCCCACTTGGTGAACTTCTACTCATCCTTCAAGACCCAGCTCAAGTGTTCCCTCTTCTACGGAGCTTTCCCTGAACCCCCAGTCAGTCACTTCCTCTGTGTTCCCAACGGCACCTTGTATATGGGAATAACAATAACAATAATAATAAAATGACAGCTACGGTTGATTTAAACACCAATGTGCTGAACAGATTATGATTCGAGTTATTGACTCTTCCCAGTGACTTTGTGGAATGAGCACTTGACAGAAGCGTAGCTCATAGACATCAATCAACTTGCTCTGTCACACAGCAAGTGAGTGAGGGAGTGAGGTGCCACCCAGCCCTGTCCCAACCCTAAAGGGACACATGCATTCTGGTGTGGTTCTTACACAGTGGCTAGAGAATCTATAAGCTCTTCCCAGGTAAGCTGGAATCTGGGATCTCACCTGGGCCAGCATCCTACCCAAGGTGGGCCACCTACAATAGGCTGAGGACTGTAGCAGGATATTTACAGCCATTACTGCAATAACAGACCCATAGTACAGATGAAGAAACTGAGGTCCAGACAGGCTAGGCAACGGCTGAGGCTACCAAGCTCAGTACAGATTTCAAAGCAGGTCCCTCTGTCACCTTTTCCCAGAAAGCCTCTGAAGCCAGTTTAGCAAATTCCAGAGGGAGGGGCACACTAGGTACCAGGCTCTGCCGCATGGGGAAAGCACAGACTTGGACCAGGGGACACAGAGGACACACAGCCCATGGTGGGTTGTAGGTAGTGGGGGGCACAGCTGCTAGGATGAAGGAAGTGAGGATTGTCAGTTCAACGTATTTAGGCTCCGCCCTCCCCAAGCCACACCACAGACATTAAAACTGAGATCTTCCCAGTCCCACATGGGAACAGACTTTCAACAAAGCCAATTGGGGTGGGAGTGGGTGGGTAGGGATGGGGAAGTGGGAGGAGCCGGACCTAGACAGCAGGGCCTCTGATTATAAGGAGTCTGCAGGGAACCACGCCCACCGGGGGGGCCGCAGCGCCCAGAGGGCGGGGCTAGCCTCAGCTGCATGAGGGGGAGGTGCTAGCCTCAGATGCATGGGGTTTTGTCTTTGTTTCTCTGATTTCAAAATTCCCAGTCATGGCATTTCGTTTCTTTAAAATGAAGACAATAAATTTATTTAAAAAAGTGAAAGAAAGTGCTTGGGAGCCTAAGGGGATAAACTAGAGGTTCATGGGAAAGTCAGCTCAGCTGATGCCGGGCTCTCCAGAACCACTGCGCATCTGGCCTCTCACAGCCCAATCCTAAAACTAAGCTGGGGGAATGTCAGGAGGGCTTCCTGAAAGAGGCAACACAATCTGCACTTTGACCCTGATTAGGACTCCACAGGTTGGAGCCCAAAGTAGGTCTCTGCCGCTCACCAGGCACTCTGGCCCAGTCCTTTAGCTCTGGCCTCCGCTATTGAAAAATCCCGCCCCTGCAGGCTCTCCATCTTCACCCTACCCTAACTACTCCACTCACCGCACCCCGCCCTACCTAGAAGCTTTCCAGGCTCCCTACTGCAGTGAGGATGACTTGGGTCATGTGGCCAGTTCTTGTGGTCATTGGTTGTCCTCTGGCCTCATTGCTTGACCCACTGCGCAATGGCCACCCAGGCTGACAGTTCCTCTCCCCACAGTATCCACTTTCCCTCTTGCTTTCTCTCTTTCAAGGACCCCAGGGCCACTCATTGGCCAATCCCAGCCCCCCCCCCCACGGTTCTCGATGCACAGACTCTTCTATCTACATGTGGGGTCGGCTAACCCCCCACGTGGGCTCTGTGCCCTGTGCCCTGCACGCCCATCATCAGGGCCCTTCCCACACCTGTCTTTTCTTAGTCATTCTAGACATGGTACTCCATCAGAAAGAATCAGAGACCTTTTGGCAGCATCTGGTGTTTGAATGAGCAAGTGAATGATTGATTGATTGAATGATTGAATGAATGAATGACAGTGTGCATGCATGGTTAGGTGGAGGGAACTAAAAGTGTTACAGTCTGGATGAAAGTAAGTGTCCTCCCTTCTCTAAGTGGCCCCTGCATTACACTCGGCCCTACTGCCCATATCTGCTCTATTCCATCCCCGCTGACATAAGGAGGGGGCAGCGTGTGTGCTGATCCTTAAAGATAGGAACAGCCCGTGCACGCGGCCAATGGTTCTGTCTCACTAGCCATGGAAAGTCAATGGGCTTCCGCCGCCAAAGGGGCAAAGAGAACTCTGAAAACGAGAACACCCAATTACTGGTGGGGATGCAGTGACCTCCTGTGGGTGATCGGAGGGAGAGTGAACCGGAACGAGTATCTCCAGAAAGAATCCACCCATGATGTGTGAAGAGCTCGAAGCACATTCAGAACCCCCCACTCCCCAGCCTAGTGAGCCCAGGCTTGGTCAGCCATCCCTAGAAAACAACCCGAGGTTCCATGCACGACGCTGCTAATGTCCATGGGTTCTTAGAAGCAAAAACCTGGGACAGCGAAACTTGCAAGCGATAGAGAGATGGCTCTGAAGTGACTCTCCTGAGGTTGTGCACAGAGGCACTACTGTGATTTGTTCAATGTGCACATGAGCCTCTGAGGGACCAGGGGCACAGAGGACTAGGGAGCTGCCCACAGCCAAGCAGGGAATGTGGGGCTCTGATCCAGATTATGGGGGTCTGGAGTTCAGGCTACCACACCCATTAAAAAGTATAGTTAGGGGGGTTGGGGATTTAGCTCAGTGGTAGAGTGCTTGCCTAGGAAGCACGAGGCCCTGGGTTTGGTCCCCAGCTCTGAAAAAAAGAACAAAAAAAAAAAAGTATAGTTAGTAACCATCCATGGGCAGTTGGGAGATACTCGTGAAACAGCAGCCAGGAGGCCAATGAAAGATAAAAACCACGCTCAAGATGGGCTGCCACTAAGGAACTTGAATGCTAACAGTGGGACGGGGGGGCTGGAACAGGGCAGAGACAGGGCCGGGGGCTGATGTACTTCATAGCTGTGTTTTACAACTTTTCTACAATGTGGCTATGTGGCTGTCTTGAAGGATGCTCTTAGAATAAAATTACGGCTCTTGCAAGTTTTGTTTGAAAAGCAAGGCACCCTTGCCTCCTATCGAAAATGTGAAGTTCTCCAAATTCTTTCCAACAGAGAAGCTAAGGGTCTCACTGCAAGCCCCAGCAGCACCCATGGCCCCAGTGGAAGGGCAGTTAGGAAAGGACTCAGTCTCATTACATCCAGGGGCTCCACCGGCCAGGAAGACAGGCCAAGGGGTAGCCCAGCCTGCCTGTCACTCACTCTCCCATAGAAAGCCTCTTATAGGTCCACTGCTTGGGGAAGTCCTCACCCCACAGCTGGTCAGCCAAGGCTTCCTCCACAAGGTCCTGCTGGCCACATTCTTCCCCACCATCCAACAACTGCACCTACCCTTCTGCCCCTCTAAGCACTCATACTGCCCACCCCAGACGAGCTGCTTTTGTATGCCAGCCTGGGCCACGCATATGCAGGTTCTAGAGCAGGAATCCTGAGACCACACTGCCATGGGTGAACGGTCTGGTCATTTGTCTATCCAGTTCCCCACACAAGCTGTGAGCTGGGTGAGGACAGCTTATCTGAGGGTTCATGGTTACAGTCCCTGTTCCCCAGTCGGGCCACATGGCTCAACAGACAGGTCTTAGACTCAAGGCAATTTTCCCCCAATCTTTCCCCCCAATAGGTTACCCAGTTCCGCACTCCTTTCTCAGACCTCTAAATATGGTCACCCCAACAGCCAAGTGTGACACTTGAGGTTAGGACCATAGCAAAGCCACCAAATTGGAGGTGGGCAGGGCCCAAGTCACATTGGTGCTCTATAAGGCCTGGAAGGGCTCAGTGAGGCAGGGTCCCCTCATGCTAGAAGAGCAGAGGGTTAGAGACAGAAGCATTCCCAGAGCAGTGAACCCTGCTCTCCCTGACCCTGAAGAGCAGAAGTGCACAGGCAGGAGTCAGGAGACGCCATGGCAGCATGGTGATCTGGAGCAGGTAGAGTGTAAGGCAGGTACAGAGCGGTTCACGTACTGAGGGAGGGCCCTGAGCAATCCAGAGTAAAGTTTCCAGGACACAAACCCTATGTGGCCAAGGGGATGGCTGAGAAGGGACAAGCAAGAGGCTTTGTGAGAGGCTCAGGTGAGATTGCCTCTGCCTGGCTCTTTGAGACCCACCCAGCCACCCATGCTCAACATCTGCCTCTCACAGCCCCTCTGTCCTCTAAGTCCCCCATTCCATGAAGCCCTTGTTGCTGACCAGTTCATTCTACCCTTAAAACTGCAGCCAGGCCAGGCCATCCTCAGAAACTGGCCTCCGTGAACTTCCTGGGAAGAACGAGACTGAGGATCCTGGATCCAATTAGGGCAGGTTTCGTAGCCCCACAGGCCTGGGAGGGCAGAGAGGGGTGATCCTAGCAGAGGGCTGACCTGTGCACACAGTGCCCTCCCTGACCTTCCACTCCCCCATCCCTGTACCCTCAGCAGATTCACACACAGCACCAGATATCCCGAGACGGCAGGGCAGTGAACCTTCCACAGCCTGAGATGCCATCACCTTACAGGGGCTTTTCTCTACTGCGAGCTCTCCCAGGGGATGCCGGTCTGATCAGGGTGATAGTCCCCAACCCAGGTCCCTTGAGATGCTTTCCAGATCTTTCTCACTTTCCTTCCAACCTCTCGAGAATGATGCTGCAAACATTTTGAAATGTGGCACACTCCCAGAAAGATGTCTAGAACCACCTGGGCAGCATGCTAATGCATCAAAAAGCATCCTGTCAGGACATCTGGGTGGGTGGGATGGGACTTTACCTTGTTCTACTTCAGATCTGCCCAGTCCCCAAGCCCTGACCTTGCCCTCCAGATTCTCAGAGCACTTCCTGATTTTGGGTTGGGCATGATGTTCTGTAGTTACTAAGCCACTTAAGTTTATAAATCGATGAGGGCTGAGGGAACAGAAAAGTCTGACAAGCCTTTCTGGGTCTCTGGGTCCTTCTCTAGGAAGTGAAGGGGCTCAACCAATCACTGCTGGGAAGGGGTGGGCCTAGGCTTCACAGGGTGGTTGAAAGGGTGGGTTTTATAGTCAGAGAGCCCAGGCCTGGGCCTTGGGAACACCACAAAGCCCAGAGTTCAAATCATATATAAAAATGATTTTATATATATATATATGTGTGTGTGTGTGTGTGTATGCATGTGTATGTATATACATAAATATATATGTGTGTGTATATATATATATATACACACATATGTATGTATGTATGTATGATTGGCCTATAGGAAAGTCTTTGACAGGTGAGGGTGGAGAGTGTGTCCCAGGACGGCCACAGGGAAGACAGTACAGGTTAACATGCATAAGATTCCAGAATAGTGCCTGACTCTGTGATATGCAGTCACTACGCATGCTAACCTGCCCGGGATGGGCTCCTAAGGTACGAGGAGAGGAGCCTTACATATGCGCTCCAGTGTCTGGGGTGCGGGAGCCCCCTTCAGCTCTTCTGACTTTTCCCCACACCAGGGCTGCTCTGCTGACTGACACGGATCTATCTATCTGTCTTCCAAGACAGGTCCCAAACTGGCAATCCCAGAGTCTGCTCTGAACTCCTCCATGAAGTAGTTCTTCCCCTCCTATGAAGGCCATCTGCGGCCAGGTCAGGCAAGGCTCAGGCCTGAGTAAAGGCTGGCAAATGGAACGGACCCCAGGCAGAAGGACCGGGTGGTCACGTGGGTGGGCGGTCTGGGGAAGACTTACTACAAACTGGACCAAACTCTCCCCAACCCTACCTGGCTGCTCACAACCTCCCCAAGTTCTCGGCCTTCTCCTGTTCATGAGTGACTCCACTTCTCCAGGAAGATCCAGGCAAGGAGTGGACACCACTCACAGGAGGGCCAGGGGACACATGAAGACTCAGGAATGGTGGTAGAACAGATGACGATACATGTATGACTGTGTGTGTTTGAGTGGAATGGGGATTCTACTCACCACAGCCAGGTGTCCCCAACAGAACCCCAGTACCTGGCTAACTACACTATTCTCTGAGGCAGAGGTTCTCAACTTTCCTAATGCTGTTACCCTTTAAGACAGTCCCTCGTGCTGTGGTGACCCCCAACCATGAAATCATTTTCATTGCTACTTCTTCCTAACTGCAATGTTGCTACTGTTCTGAATGGTAACACAAAGATTCCATATGCGGGATACCTGATATGTGACCCTATGAAAGGGTTGTCTGGGACCCCCACCCACCCACCCATCAGAGTCACAACCCACAGGTTGAGAACCGCTGCTCTGCCTTTGCCCAAAGCTCAAAATGGAGTATCTTTGCTGGCCACTGCAGTAGACAAGAATCAGCAGGTTGAAGACTCTGTAGGCCTTAGAGTCATCACTCTCAGTGTGTCTGTCACACCTGACCTACTGATGACACCACCTAGCCACTTGCCCCCTCTGGGGTTCCAGAAAGCTCTCCTCCCACCACAGCCCCGACACACTTCCACAACAGTTGGCTTCCTCGGTGTCAGGCATAGCCCTTTGCTTCAGGAATATTGCCCCGTGATGGGGGAGGGGATGGTACTGAACGGGGCATGGCTACTCCAACCAGGGCTTCCTCCTGCCCTTGAACCCCCAGGCAAAGGCTGGGCAGCCTGTTGAAGCCTGAAGAAAGCCTCAGGAGACGCATACAGTCTTAGACACAGCCCACTCCTCTTCCCTAACCCTATAGTTTCCCCAGTAAGAAGACATCAGCTACACAAGCATCATCAGATGCCCACTACAGAAGCAGAAAGCGAGTCTCATTTCCCTGAGGACGTCAAGCCTGTCTAGGGACCCCAAGCAAGTGTCAGCATGATGCTACAGAGATGGAAGTGGGGGTGGGGGTGGGGGGAGGGGCGGGCTCAGGTAATACTTAGCAGTCTCTGTATACCCATCGGTTCATTCACTCGTACGTTCAAAACTGCGCACCAAGGCCATCAGACTGACCCAGTCAATGCCCCCTGGAAGCCGGAACTCTAATGTGGCTTCCCACGGTCATTCACAGGAAGGTGTAGGAACTCTACACGTGTAAAGAAGAAACGGTACCCTAGCAGTAACAGCTACCTGACCTCCATGGGTGACAAGGGTTCTAGGGAGGAATTCTAGGGGAGAGAGCAGAGGCTCTTCAGGATGTGGGCAGAGGTCAGGTAAGGCTGGGCTTCCCCACAACAACTGTGGGATCCTAACCAGACCCAGCAGTGCACCCACCTGGCACCAGCCACCCCTCGATTCCCCAGAGAGAAACTCCCTGACTTCTCCATGCCTACACGTCCTCAGCTGCAAAAGAGGGTAACAAGGACAAATGTTTATCTCCACGGGCACAAGGCCTCAGAGAACAAGGTCTGTCACAAAGTAAGCACCCTCTGCTGCTCCCTAAACACACGGTGGCGATTCATGACAGGGTCACGGTCAAAGTGTCAAAGGTTCTGGGTGGAAAAGCTGCTTGGGTTTGTACCCATTCTGAGCCTGAGTCTGTGATTTAATCATCTCATTAATGCCTAACAACAGCCCCAAGATTCCCAGGGGAAGGTGACAGACCTCGATGTAAGATCATCTCCCAGGCAATGCCAGGACACCGTGGCTGCCACCACACCTGGCTCCACAGCCCGTCCCCACCGCAGGGCCAGGAGCCCTGGCCACACCTCACTGGAAGCTTGAGGGGAGCTTAAGCTTCCCTAGAACTTAAACATGTCCCAGGGCAGACGGTGAGAAGTACAAACAAACAGGAGAATGAGAAGGTCTCAGAAAATACGAAGAAAACACGAAGGGGCTCACGTGGGAAACTATTTACAGCAAATGGTCAGCAAAGGCCCCTTTGAGGAGGTGGTGTTCGATGGTGCCACCAGCTATGCAAGGATTTGGGGAAAAACATTCCAGGCCAGGGAAGGTGCAAAAGAAGCTAGCCTGACTAGAGGTGGTAAGATAAGGGGGAGGCAGGGCAGGGCAGGGCTGGTGTAGGAAAGCAGAGGTGAAAGACCAAAATTGGAGCTACAGAAGCCCCCCAAAGGCCCAGCATTAGGCTACTCCTTCTTCTTCTAAATGTTCAGGAAGCAGGGGAACTTTCAGCAGGGGAAGAGAGAGGCAGGATGGGACTGTCGGGGTCCACAGATCATTTGGCATTCTGAAAATTCCCGTCATGGTTTACAAAGTCAAGGCAGGGCCTAGAAAAGTCAGCGACAATCCTTATGGGGCAAGGAACATGTCCAGAGATCCCAGCACATGCCCGGCTGGGGGTGGGGGACATCCAAGCCACCGTTGTTTCTTCCGCCTAGGACGGATGAGACCAAGGAGAGCATTGTACAGGTGCTCACTCTGAAGCTCACACAGGTACGGAGCATGCTCAGAGCTGACCCAGATGGGGCTCAATCTTAGGACCCAGGCTCCCTGCTAAAGAGACTCTGACACTCTCAATCCCTAGGAACGTACCTGAAGCCCTGGCTTTTCTCCCTGTTGGCATTAGAACATGACAGAGCTGCATTTGCCTCTCATATCTGTCCAACCTGGGCTGGGGGAGCTGGATTGATCGGATGGATGGATGGATGGATGGATGGATGGATGGATGGATGGATGGATGGATGAAGGGACGGACAAGCAGACTACTGAACTGACTAAACCATAAACTAAAGAGTGGACAGTGGAAGAACACATGAATGGGCTAGCCACAAATGAGAGACTATACGAACAGTAAGAACATGGAGCAAGAAGGGGTGGGGGTTGGGGAACCACTGCCTAGGGAAAGGCAGGGCTTAGCTAGCTTCAGACCAAGGCCACAGCTCCCTCACACACCAGCCTTCTCGCCTACAACCAAGCTGGCCTCCATTTCCCAAGGTCACAGGGGGACGACTCTTGAGCCCCCAGGACCGACCTCTTTAGTGTGGCCATTATCCCCCCCAGCCCCTGCACCAGCTAGCACCTCGACACTGGGCCCAGTGGTTCACTATCTCCAAGCATCTCATAGGAAAAGGAGGCAGGAGAACAGGGCTCCATCCAGAACTAGCCGGGGCCAGACTTTCAGCCAGTGCCTTCCTCTCTTGAGTCCAGATGACCTCCCAGGACCTTTCCATCTCTGACATTCTTCCGGGTGGGGATGAGCCTCTGGATTTTTTACACAGCCACTGGGGTCAGCACAAGAATTTCAGACCAAAAACTAGAAGTTGGGAAAGGTCCTGCCCACAGCACCACCCACTTAGGAAAGGCCCACACAAGGAGTCTGCAGGCCCAAGTTAAAGCCCTCCTCCGGTCACTGCCCAACCTCTCCAAGCCTCAGTTTCTTCTATCTTAAAATGAGGTCAACTGTCCCCCACCTGAACATCTGACCTCAACTCAGTTTTGGGAACCGTCTACCATGGCTGCAGCCACGTATGACACTGTACGCCCCGCAAAATTCTGGTTCCTGAAAAATTTTGATAATGGGGTCCAAGGGAAAATGAGGAGGGGGGTCACACTGTCCTACTCCTGTTCAGTTCTGTCCACGACAAACTATGTGGGTGACAGCTCTGCAGAACAGTACAGCAGACAGAACCCAGCAGTGGATCCCGGCCTCAGCTCTCCTCTACTGGGCAAAGAAGGGTGACTCTTGGGCCTCAGTTTCCCCATCTAAGACCTTGTTGGTTCATAACCTGGTGACCTAGGCATGCCTACTTCTGCAGCTCAACATTCCCAGACCTTGTCACCACTGACTGCCCTGAGGGAGCTCACAGAGCCTGGTGAATCGAGGATACAGATCTGAAGGGAGACTCCTAGTGTTTTCCCTCCAGGAAATGGGGGTGGGGCTCGGGTGGGGGCCCTAGATAAGCACAAAGGCTCTATGCTTATACAGAGCAGGGTCCTCCCAGGACAGATTCTCCCAAAAAGGGGGAAAGACCAGGTTCAGATTTTATGGGCCTGGCCTCACACCACTCTGTTGCCTGCACAGTCACCAGCAAGTCCAGTCAGACACTTCAGAAACTCAATTGATGTCCAATCAGGAGACTTTAAAGTGGCAGACCGGGTGGCAGAAAGGAGTTAACACAAACAGAGGAGAGGCCCTGTATCACAAGGGCCAGGCAGCCAGCTACTCCTATGTAGACCGGGACCCACAGGAGCTGCAGGCCTGCTCCCAGCTAAAAACCCACCACTAAGGATGTTCATCAACAGAAGCCATCTCTGGAGGCTAAGAAGACCACCCATAACTGAAGGGGGTTCTTCGACTGCAATCAATCAGACTTGCCCTAAGAGGGGGCTACCAAAACTTCCTGTCCACCAAGGGGCTCTGGCCACCCATGAAGGGACAAGCCTCCTTCCACCTCCAACACAAACAGCACCTAAAGGGTCACACTGCTGGAGGACAGGGTGACGAGAAGGGTCTTCATGACAGGGATCTTAGGTCCAAACCCTGGGCCCACTCTAAGCCACTAGAGCCAGCCACCTCCCCCCAAATCTGGGGCTACACTACAGTTCCCTACAGTACCACTTTGATACAGAGCCTCGTCCAAGCGACTCCTCCCCAAAACTCTCACCTCAGCCCTACACACACACACACACACACACACACACACACACACACACACACACCCACCCACCATCCCCACCCACGCAGCTCTGGGGAAACCGGCAGTTAACTTTTCCTAAAAAACCCTGCAAAGGCGACTAGCTGGGGGTAAGAAACAGAGAAATGGGCCCCCATATCCTTTCGCGGCATCTCAGGGCCCTCGGGGGAAGAAAAAAAAATCTTAAAAAAAAAAAAGCAAGAAAGAAAAGAAAACTTTCAGAGTTAACTTTAAATTCCCAGCCCCCTCCCCCCAAATCACCCGGCAGCTTCTCTCCCCCTTATTTTTCCTTTAAAGTGTAATTGTATTGTGTCTCACCTCCCCGAAAGGCTCCCGGCTCTCTCCAAAGAAAAGGAAAAAAGCCAACCCTTCGGGTGCCCCCTCTGCTTCCAGCCGCCTCTCCCACATTCTCAGACAGTTTTATTAAAATCTTCAGACAAAAGAAAAACAAAAATGGCAGCCTGGCTTATTTTTAAAACAGGACAGGGACGCCATATTCTGCAGATCTGCAAAAAAACGGAGAAATCCGGCACTGGCCGCTCCACCCGGCCGGCTGCAAAGTGCGCGAACCGCGCCGTTTGCAATCCGTTTATTTGCATTAAGCCCCATGAATCATTGTTTACCGGAGAATTGCAGCAGGTTTGAATAGCCCGGCTTAGGAAAACACACACGCACACACTCGGAGACCAGCCCCAGACACGCCGCGGGAGACGCTGCCTACCCCGCGCGCGCAGCCGTCGCCGCCGCGGCCGCCCCGGGGCCGGGCCCGAGGCACCGGCGACCCCCGGGCCCACGCAGCGCGACCGCCCCGCGCTGACAGCGCTCGCGCCCGCCCGGCCCCCGCCCCGCAACTCGGCGCAACTTTCCCGCGGGCGGGCCCGCTCCCCCGCGCGCCCCGGGCCCGCACGGACCTGGCAGTGCTGGCGGCGCTCCGGGACGCGGCCGCAGCCCCGAGCCCGGCGGCCCGAGTAGGGCCGGGCTGGGGGCTCCCGGCTTCGGCGGCGGCGGCGGTAGCGGCGGCGCGCGGCTGGGGCTCGGTGCGGAGCGGCGCGCAAACCTTCCGGGTCGCCTGCTGTTCACTTCTGGGTTCTGCAGGCGCCGCGGCGGCGGAGGCCGGCTGTGCAGCCGCGCGGCCCCGGTGCGCTGGGCCCGGCGAGCGAGCCGCGTCCGGCCCCCCGCCTCTCGGCTGCGCAGCCCGCCCGGCCCCGGGGCTCCGGCGAGTGGGCAGCGCCCGGCGCTGGCGACGGCAAGGGGAGGGGGCCGGCGGGGCGGGGACGGGCCGCGCGCTGGGGGCCCCCGCTCGGCCCCGGGGCCTCGTCTCGCGCTCGCCGCCGCCAAGGAAAGTTGCGCGGCGCCCCCTGCCCGCGCCGCGCCGCGCCGGAGGCTGAGCCACAAAGGAACTCCGCGCCCCCCTCCGCCCGCCCGAGCCGCGCGGGGAGGGCACCGGCGCCCGGCCCTAGGACAGCCCCTTCCCCAGCAAGGGGGCTCCCGGGGCCCGGACGGCCCCGGCCATTGTCCCGCCCAGACTCCGCTCCCAGGTGGCCGTGGCCTGGGGACCCGGGACTGGCTGGCCACGCTGCTCCTGGGAGGGGTGGGGGTGTCCCTCCTTGGGAAACCACAGGCTGGTGCGGACCCCCACGGTGCCCACCCCCCTCCACGGTGACAAACGGCCAGGCTCAAAAATCCGTGCTAAGATTTTTGTTATTTATTTCTGAAGAAAGGACGTGGGGGCGGGGTGGGGGTGCAGAAGTTTGCTCAGGCCAGGACACCGCTTCCCAACCCTAGGCCTGAGCCCCAGCGGTGGGGCAGCCAGGGGCTGACAGCACTTCTGGAAAATCTATCAGAGGTGGCACCGGCTGTCCCCCAGCTCCAGACCTCAGAGCCATCTACGCGACTCCTCCTCCCGCCTCACCCTCCCCAGCCAATCAGTCACCAAGTCCTCTTGATCCGGCCTCTCGGGCTGTGTCAACTTCTAAACTTCACTTCTACCTGAGGAGGCAGACATTCCCGATTCCAAACTGCCTTAGATTTCTGTTACATTCTAACGTCCATCTGCCGGCCTAGAGGATCAAGGCTGCCTCTGCTGTCAAGAAGCATCCCAGGGCAGTAAGGACACAAAAACTGTCCTGCCTTCTGGGAAGTAAAAGTTCACAGGCATGTGTGCTAGTTGGCTAAGAGCACAGTTCTGCAAAGTGGACAAAATCGCTGTCCTCGTGGGGATTTCAGTCTAGCACAGGATGTCGCACACTGGGGTAGCTGCAAGGTGGGACCCACGGAGGTGGTTGGTTCCTGCTCAAGCATGAAGCACACAATTCAATGCACAGGGCAGAGGCACAATAAGCAAGGGACACGAATTTACTGGAATGGTATTGTATTGACAACACAGAGAAGTCCATGCTCCTAGAGAGACAGGAACTGTTTTCAGAACATGGCTCTGGGGTGAGTCTGGAGGAGAAGAGAGGAAGGCCTTTTGGTTTCCAGAACAAGGGTAAAACAAAATGACTAGCCCAGAGCTGAGAAGGTTCTGTGAGGAAACGCACCAGCCAGCGATGGCAGTGAAGAGAGAAATCACCCATATAGAAGAATCAAGGTGGGGGACATGGGGCGTGGGTTTTACAGAGTGACTTCCTTCCAAAGAGCACAGTCGGAAAAGGAGAAAGAAAACTGATGAAGGTCACATCAGCGGTGACGAATCATGCTGATGTGTGCACATTTTGACGTGTGATGAAAAGCAAACCTTCCGGGGCTGGAGGGATGACTCAGAGGTTAGAGTGCACAGGGCTTTTCTTTCAGAGAACCTGAGTTTGGTTTCTACCACCCAGCTACTGTAGCTCACAATGGCCTGTAACTTTAGCTCCAGGGGATCTGATGCCCTCTTCAGGACTCTCCAGAACCTTCACTCATAGGTGCACCTACCCCCTCCCCCAGAGTAATTAAAAGCAATAAACAGTCTTAAACAAACAAACAAGCAAAACAAAACTCGTTAGAGGTTGGAGAGATGGAGGGCTTGCTGCTCTTTCAGAGGACTAGTGTTTAAGATTCCAGCAGCCATGTTAAACAGCTCACCACTGCCTGTAACCCCAGCTCCAGGAGATCTGACCCTCCCTTGTGGCCAGTCAGGGGCTCATCCAAAAATCTCCGTGGTGCAATGAAGGTGAAGGGTCCCCAGCAAGGTGGGATCCTGAGACATCTCCAGTCCGCTGAGGGCCCACCACTGGCTAGACTTGCCTACAGAGCCAAAAGACAGTGAACGATGCCTAGGCAGGGCGAAGTCAGAGGAAACTCTGGTGAAGGTGCAGCCTCAGTTGCAGTTTACCGCCCAGGATTGAAGAGCCGTGCAAAGGATTTGAGGCTTGGCACCATGAAGAGAGCCTATGAGAGGCTACTGGGGAAGCCTAGTTGCAGCAGAAGACCCCAGTGTATTGGAGATGCCAGAACCATGGGACCAACACCAAGAACAGCATCGGCAGTGGAGTGGATCATCCTGAGCTTAGAGTGCTGCAGAGGGCAGAGCTGGAGAAGTGATGTCAGCCCTTTGGAGGAGCCCAACAGCTCATGTGTGAATCCCAGACATTGAAACAAGAAGCTGTAACATTGAAGTTGCCTTGGAGACCCCGAGATGTTCCAGATGTTCGAGTTGCCAGAGTCATGGGCTATCTGCTGAGGAGAACCGCTAACAGGGAGTGGTATCAGCTCAGGAGAAAAGAAGTTTTGTTGCAGTCAACAACGATGAAAAGGGAGTTGGAGATCTGAAGACCTCTTTGACATCAGACATGGAGATGCAGAGTTTGGAGTCTGCCCAGCTGGTTTCCCGTCTTGATTTGGGAGTCACAGTTAAGTGATTGGGTGGATCTCAGAAGAGACTTTGAACTTTTAACATTGTTGAGACTGCTATAGACTACGGGGACTATTGAAGTTGGACTAAATGGATTTTGCGTTATGCTATGTTTAGGTATGGCCACCATAGACTCATAGGTTTGGATAAGTCTATGGGGGCCAGGGAGTGGAATGTGATGATTTGTAAATGCTTGGCCCAGGGAGTGGCCCTGTTAGGAGATGTGGCCTTGTTGGAGTAGGTGTGTCACTGTGAGTGTGAGCTTTAAGACCCTCATCCTAGGAAGAGGGGAGGGGAAAAAGAAAAGAAAAAAAAGACCCTCACCCTAGCTGCCTGGAAGTCAGTCTTCCACTAGCTGCCTTCAGATGAAGATGTAGAACTCTCAGCTCCTCCTGCACCATGCCTGCCTGGATGCTGCCATGATCCTGCCTTGACGATAATGGACTGAACCTCTGAACCTTCAAGCCAGCCCCAACTAAATGTTGTCCTTTATAAGACTTGCCTTGGTCATGGTGTCTGTTTGCAGCAATAAAAACCCTGTGTGCACGCACGCACGCGCGCGCGCGCACACATACAAACATACACACACACTTTTCTTTTTTTATTTTATGCGCATTGGTGCTTTGTCTGCATTAGTATCTGAGTGAGTGCATCAGATGCCCAGGAACTGGAGTTACAGACAGTTCTGAGCTGCCATGTAGTTGCTGGGAATTGAACCTAAGTTTGAAAGAACAGCCAGTGCCATCTCTCCAGCCCCAAGTGATTTTTTTTAATGGCAGTACCTTGGTGGGATTCTTTTCTATGAGGCAAAAATATCAGGCATATTCCACTAGTGGTGAAACAAAATACCCCACTTACTTCTCAGACCAGTGAAGATCATTAAAAAAACAAACAAACAAACAAACAAACAAAGGGAAACCAGGGAAGTCTGAAAGTCACAGCCTGGCAGAGCCTCAGAAGACAGGACAACTACGTGTAGTGGGATTACCCTAGGTGAGGCATTGGGGCAGAAAAATAGGTATTAAAGCAAAACTAAGAATCTCTAATCAAGCTATAGATTCTAATTAATAATGTCAATAAAACTATCTACCAATAATTGTGGAAAATTGTATCACTTAGTCATAATATGTTGGTAATGGGGGAAGAGTGTAGAAGTATATAAGGGGGACCCTCTACTATATACTCGAAGTTTTAGTAAATATTAAAATAGCCCTTAAAAATAATTGGGTGTGGTGTTGCATGTCTTTGAGTCCAGTATCACAGGGGCAGAGATAGGAGGATCTCTGTGAATTTGAAGCTAGCCTGGTCTACATAGCAAGTTCCACGACAACCAGAGCTACACAGTGATACCCTGAATACATACATTCATATATAAATACATATATACATACACATATACACATACATACATAATACATATACACACATACACACATAATACATAATACATATATACATACACAATACACACATACACACATATACACATACACACATATATACATAGATACTTACACATACATACATACATACATACATACATACATACATACATACATATTAAGCCTAAAAAGGAACAATCCTGACTGTACTAGTTATGGCATTGTTGGAAGGTTTAGCTCATTGCTGCC
This sequence comes from Rattus norvegicus, assembly GCF_021556685.1. NCBI lineage: Eukaryota > Metazoa > Chordata > Mammalia > Rodentia > Muridae > Rattus > Rattus norvegicus. The sequence continues at coordinate 147,164,924 of NC_141538.1, forward strand.
CTGAACATCCTAGGGGTCCTCAACTGTAACTGTGTGGCCATCACTGGCACTTAGAATAACCTTAGAAAAGGCATTAGGGCCCAAGTTCAAGGACACAGGACACTGAAGGCATTGACTGCAGAGTTAGGGATTTGTGTGTGCAGAAAACATCAGCAGGCGGGGCTGGGGATTTGGCTCAGTGGCAGAGCGCTTACCTAGGAAGCACAAGGCCCTGGGTTCGGTCCCCAGCTCCGAAAAAAAAGAACAAAAAAAAAAAAAAAACATCAGCAGGCTCATCCCTGCCTTGCCGGTCTCCTCTCTGACCACCTACAAAACTGTTTCAACCAGCATGGGCGGCCATCCCATGTTCGCCGTATCCCTTTTCATATGTGGTTCCCCCATCCAGGGCTTGCCTGTCCTTCCACAACACCCTCCCTGACCAGTTTCACCTCACCCTTCAGATTTTAGCCTAGCCATTTAAAAGCTGTGAGGAGGAGAGGTGAGGGCGCTGGACAGAGAGCTCAGTGGTTAAGAGGATCCACAACGGGGTTGGGGATTTAGCTCAGTGGTAGAGTGCTTGCCTAGGAAGCGCAAGGCCCTGGGTTCAGTCCCCAGCTCCGAAAAAAAAAAAGAACCAAAAAAAAAAAAAAAAAAAAAAAAAAAAAAGAGGATCCACAACCGGAGGTTTACAACTGCCTGCATGTCTACTTACAGAGGACTGCTGTCCTCCTCTGGACTCCTTGGGCACCTGCACTCACACATACATGTTCAAGCCCACATGAACACACACACTGTACACATAATAAAAAATAAAGTAAAATCCATTCAGAGCCTTCCAGAATTTTATTAATGTGGCCTCAAGGTAAATGATATGCCATGACACACAGAAGCCGGAAATAGGACACTCAGCAATTTGCCATTGGTATTGACATTCTCCCCGCTAAAGCCAGGTAGGTGGTTCCCTGTCCCTCAGCCCCAATCACCTCCCTGCCCTTGCTTGCGCTCCTCCATCTAGTTTGGATCTCAGTGGTTTTCTCGATTTCTTCTGTCTGGGAGATGTCTATTTGTCAAGCCTGCAAGCAAATATCAACAACGTTTCTAGGAATCCATTGTAGATCCCTTGTATGATAGAGGTGTGCCTTCTGGTTCTACAGAACTCCTGGGGCCACCAAACGTCCTGCTAGCAAACTGGCTACAGTACATCCAGTAAGTGCTTACTGAGCAGACGGATCCTCCGATTCCACGCGTTTTTACTCTCCCTTAGGAAGCCCTCTGTGGCTGAGGCTGATCCCTCTCCCCGACCCCATTTCTCTAATGTGGACAGTTTAGCTCCGGACCCCATTCTAGCTGCTGTGTAGATCTATTTGTCCCTTGAATACGAGTTTAAGAAAAAGAAAATTAGCAGGATCTCACTGGGTAACCCTGGCTAACCTGGAACTCTCTATGTAGATCAGGCTGCTCTCAAACGTTCAGAAACCTGCCTGCCTCTGTCTCCCGAGTATGAGGATTATAAGCAAACACCCTGATACCAGGCCAGGGTAATTTGCTTGAGGAAGGAACCATGGCTTACATTTTCAATAATTTAGCACATACTCACCAAGTGCCTACTGTGGGGTCTCATTCAGGGCCCGAGGTTCTGCAGAGGCAGCGAAGGGCAAACCCTGGTTCCCATTCAGACAGAGCACAGTACTACCCAGACTGTGTTGTAGTAACAAAGGGCTCCGAACCTCAGGTGTAGAACACAACAGGAGATTGCTGCTGGCTTGTGCCACTTCCTCACATGGATCCCCTGCTCTAGTCATCGAGGACCCTAGACTGGCTAGTCACTGATATCTTTGAACAGTACCATTGGAATTTAGTATTGTCTGAATGGCCAGGTGCATGGGTTTTCTACTGCTCTTGCCTGGAAGTGACTCCTATCACTCCCACCATCCATTGGCCCAGACTAGTCACATGGCCTGTCCAACCGCAATGGACGCTGGGAGATTGAGTTCCCTGTGAGGAAGAGCGATCGCTATTCGTGATGTGAGTGAACTCTCCAAAAGTTTATTCTCAGGGATAGGGTTTAGCAAAGAATTCCTGTACTGATTTATTTATTTATTGATTTATGGCTTATGAGCACTACAGAGGATAGATCTGAAATGCCGGGAGGCAGAAGAGATCCTGGTGAACTCTCCAGAGGAAAAGGGATTTAAGCTGAAACCAGGAAGAGAACTGTGATTCTAAGAGAGAGACTGGCATATAGAGGCCCAGAGCAAGGAAGAGCTTGCCACACAGAAGGGATAAGAGACCTGCAATCAAAAGAGGCAACTGTGGGGGTTGGGGATTTAGCTCAGTGGTAGAGCGCTTGCCTAGCAAGCACAAGGCCCTGAGTTCGGTCCCCAACTCCGAAAAAAAAAGAAAAAAGAAGAAGAAAAAAAAAGAGGCAACTGTGAGATGATCCTGAGGGATGGATGTTTCGTGTGGGCCCAGGGAGAAGAGGATTTAGGATTTTGATTTTATAAAAATCAGGCATCGTGTAACAATCCTATTATGGACCTCTGTCTTCAGAGTATGGCATAGTGTTGCTGACTTGACATCACAGGAGCTGTGCTTACACACATGCGTCCCACAAGACTTCTCAAATAGAAGGAGGTAGCGAAAATCACCGGAGCCTCAGCTCAGATTGAGACCCATTCCCTCCTGAGCCCTCCGAGATGCTGTAATCCTGCCTTAGCTGCATCTGGCTTGGGAGGTGCGATTTAGAGTTCTTAAAGGGTGGTTAACTGGAATGGGCACTCCAATAAAGCTTTGGGGTTTTTTTGTTTTTGTTGATTTGTTTTGTTTTGTTTTAATTAAGAGTATTTCCCATGGAGGAGAAGGGCTTTTCAGTGATGTGGCTGTTTGGGGCTCACCTATGCGTCCTTCACCCACATTCCTGTAAATAGACTCAATAAATTCATTGTTTGCCAGACTGGAGTCACTCAGGTAGATGGAGTCTTTGGCTGGATGTGAATGCCCAGTCTGGGTGAACAGACGTTTAGTTGTTCACATGTCTCTTAAGAGAAATCACACGCATGACTTCTGGCCCGAGTTCTATCAAAAGTGCTCATATGGGGGCTGGGGATTTAGCTCAGTGGTAGAGCGCTTACCTAGGAAGCGCAAGGCCCTGGGTTCGGTCCCCAGCTCCGAAAAAAAGAACCAAAAAAAAAAAAAAAAGTGCTCATATGGTCATGGGACACCAACAGACTGGAATGGGACAAAGTGGGGAAGTAGGGGTGCCAAGTGGGGAGACTTTCAAAGTCTTCTTCACTAAGGATGAATACAGCTCGGACCATAGGTTACTGGCGCAAGTGGAGCCACTCCGATTTAGTGCTGGACAGGTATGGGGGAAGCAAGAGGCTTCCAGGGCAGCCCACATTCTCGAGGGAAACTAAGTATTTAGCTCACTATTTAAAAAAAAATCTTGTGTGTGGTGTGTGTAGGAGTGGGTGTGGGTGCTGCAGGACATGTGGAGGTCAGAGGTTAATCTCAGATTCCACCTGCCTATGCCAGACTAGCACCCAGCATGCTTGCAGTCACTCTCCTGTCTCCCACCTCCTATCTCGTTGTAGGAACGTTGGTAATACAGACACTACATGTGCGGCTTTATGTGGGTTCTAAGGATTTAAACTCAAGTCCTTCCGCTTGCATGGTGCATTAGTTGGAGTTCTCTAGAGGAACAGAACCCACAGAGTAAATACCAAGAGAGAATTTATTAGATTGGCTCACATAATATGGTTGGGCAGTCCAACAATAGCTGTCTCACACCAGGGAGGCAGACAGCTCAGTAGTTGCTTGGATTACAAGCCTGGCTGCTTCAACAGTTCTGATCTGGCACCGGCAGCCTAGAAGATTCCTGGAGAGCTGCTGGTCTTCAGTTCACGTTGGAAGCCTAAAGAAGCCGGTCCTGATATCAGCGAAGGAGACAGAAGCAAGGCAGGTGAAACTGCCACCTACATTCGAAGTGGCTCTTTCCTCATCGACTACGACAATCAAGACACCCCCACAGTCACACCCATGGACTACCTCATGGACCACTGCTCCCTGAGAACCTCTCCCAAGTGATTCTAGCTTGTGTGGAGTTGACAATTAAAGCTACCCATTGCACGTGGCAAGCACTTTACCCACAGAGACATCTCCCCCAACCCTGCTAGCCTATTATTAAGCAGACATATCTTCAAAACTTGAGATAAACCACAGTTGTATGTGAGCTGAAGAAGAAAAGTTCTGCATTACATGGTGGATTTGAGCCTCCAAACCTGACTTTGGCCCTTACTGATCTCTGTCCTTAACTAACATCAGATCCCACCTTGGCGTCTGTCTCCAGCCACACAAACCTGGGCAAGGCGTATTATTTCATTTCCCTGCAAGGCTTTGCACACACAGGCTCAGACTGGATGCTCCACCTAACCACACCCACAGTCTCTTCACCTAGGTAAACCCTTGCTCACCCTGCGTCAGGACCCAGAGCTGGCATTCTAAGGACAGCCTTACACCACCTCCAGGTTGCTCTCGTAAGTTCACGGGCCTCTCTTCTTTCTGTACAGCTGTTCCAGCTACGATTCTGACTTCAGATTCCTAATTGTTGGCTCTGATATCGGATTGCAGACTCAATACTTCTGTGCTCATTCATGTCATAAGAATGCAGTGGGTATCAGCATTTCGAAGGTGAAAGGGCTCGGAATGCATGAGCTGAAATCTGTGATCCAATGTTGACTTGGTGGGTACAGTGACTGGGAAGAGGGGAGACCCTGGGGAGGTGGCTCAGTGCCCTGTGTGAGAGAGCAGATCTTTCTCGGCTTGCTGCCCCTTACCTTGAAGTGATGTAAACATCTTCCGGCTCCTTAAACATTTAGCAAAATGAACCACGCACTGTGGTCAGGTGACACCAGGTATCCTGGCTTGGTGCTTGGGGGTGGGGTGGGAAGGCTGAGTGGAGAGTAAAGAGATGTGCTGAGATGAGAAAGCAGGAGGGAGAAGTGAAAATCACTGGGAATTGAAAAGCTCTTGAGCACACTATTGGACTTCCACCAAGGTATGGGGGAAATTCTAGTTAACTATTATCCAAATCTGCAAGGCCGAGGGATCAGGGTTCGAACAGGAGGAAGGAATGTCCTGACTGGGCTTCCGTGACAGCCCAGAGACCACCAGGAGTCTGTAATTCCAGCTCTGCAGTTCAGGTCCACTCTCAATTGCCCAGAGGTAAAGGCCTCATTTTAGCCATCCTCCTGCCTCTGACATCAGGAGGGCTGGGATCAGGGATTAAGATGAGTGGCAGAGAAAAAGGCAGACTAACAGAGCAGGGACAGCAACAGGCCAGAGCCTCATGCAGACAGGGCAGGACAGAGGACACGAGGTCCCAATACTGTTAAATCCCCGAGCTTGTTGGTGCCTCTGGGCTTTTAAGCTCTTCACCCGAGAAACGGCCAATAGAATAACGGCCATCTATGGAGAGAGTCTATGGAGAGAGTACCAAGGCTCTGAGATCCCACACTTGGGGGCCAAACCTTGCTTTCCACTACATATAGGACCCCAGGAGATGTTAGTCTTCTGCTCCACCTTGACGTTTCCCACCTCCGTCCACTGACCTTGAATTCAATAGGTAGCCATGGATGGGGGACTTGGGATCCTCCCACTGGTATCATGGATGCTGCCATACCTGGTTCATGCAGTGCTGGAGGGCACGCTAGGCAAACACTCTTCCAAGTGAGCTCTGCCTCCAGCCCTGAGATACTACTCTTCTAGTCCGTAAATGGGTACGGTAACCTCTCCTCAGCGGGGCAGGGTGTCAGGATTAGAACACATGCCAAGCATTAGCTGTAAGCAAGGCATCTACTGGGTTTTTGGTGGGAGGATCTTGTCCAGAGAAGAGCAGGTACCTAGAACTATGCCCAGTGCATGCCCAGGGATCCTTATTCCTAGGAGGATTAGAGGAGCTGTGGGACGTAAGAAGGTGGAGTCATCCACAAAACACATTTAGAAGGTGATGCCCCTCGCAGTAACCTTCAATAGCCTTTCTCCAGGCCTGGGTCACATTCTCTGGAGGGACCCTTCCCACAGCGCTTTGCCAGCTCCCTTTTATTGCTGGCCTAGGGCTGTGAGAGATGGGCCCGCAAGGCCATAATAAAAGGACCAGCAATTACTTTCCCTTCTAATTACCACTCCCAGTAATTAAAGAATAATGGCCTTTGTCCCCTGGAGACCTCAAAACAACCAGCATGCTAACGTCTAGCCCCCTTCTGCCAGGAATGGAGAGCCCATAGGGATGGGATAGGGAAACTGAGGCAGATAAAAATTAAAGCCAGTCACCCTAGGTTACACACAAACCCCTGAATTAGGGAAGGTCCTTAGAGAGAGGCTCAGAGTGGCAGACCACTGAGGAGGTGTGTTTGAAGTCCCCCGCACAAACACTTGTGGCCTCAGTGGTTTACTCCCTTTTCTAGGCCTCGGTTTCCCCACCTGCAACAGGAGCGGAACCAACATTCGGCTTCAGTGCCGTGTGCACTCCCCACAAGTGGATGGTCCCAAGTTTTACTCCGCGCATACACGATCTTTTTGCAAGCTCCATGTTGCAAAAGACAGAAGTCTATCTTAAGCTCACAAATAAATAACGTCGGGGCTGGGGAGCGGAGCAGCAAAAGCTGTGAGCAAATCAAGGACCTCAGTGTTACAGTTCGGTTGTGGAATGGCCTCTGAAGGGCCATGGCTGAGGGCGTGGTCCTCCATCTAGCAGTCTTAGGGAGGGCGGAGACTTGAAGGGGTGAGGTTGAGGGAGGGGTCTTCTGCTGGTTGTGGGTGTGCACTTGAGGGGCATATTTAGACCTTAGTCCTACGATCCCTCATTGCACATCCTGCCCATGAAGTGAGAAGTAGTGCCCCACCCCCACGAGTTCCTGCCAAGGTGTGGTCCCAAAAGCAATGAGCCCATCAGTCCATGAACTGGACTCTCTAGGACTGGGACTCAAATAAACACTCTCTCTCTCTCTCTCTCTCTCTCTCTCTCTCTCTCTCTCTCTCTCTCTCTCTCTCTCTCTCTCTCTCCACAGTTCAGAGCTACAACCACCTATGGGCATCCTTCTTTATTGGCCTTGCCTTTGTCAGGGGACCACCTATGGATTCATCTCTGCAGCTAGGAGGGCAACGTTCACTCCCAGTGGTCACTTCAGAGCTGAGGGAAGAGAAGGGGCCAGTTCCAGGAGAATTAGGAGCCAGAAGAAGGCAGGTAGCTTCACAGCTGGAACAGATGTTCTGCCTTGGGCCTGCCCAACAGGGTAAGCAAGATGTCATTAAACCAAAGTGACAACAGAAACGTCCAGGAATGCAGAAATACTGGAGGCTTACCTCGGAGGAAAGAGAGCTCTGGGACTTCAGGGATAGGCTTAACTTCAGAAGCCACTCCTCCTGACTGGGCACCCACTGTGGAGAGAAGCACTTCGCAGTTTTTTTGTTTTGTTGTGCTGTGTTTTGTGGCCCATATAGGCTCCTTTCTTGGAGGGTGAGGCTCAACTTGGCACTCCTCATCTTTAGGAGTGACTCTAGTGGGGACTAATGGACCCCATGACACAAGTCCGCCCGCCCAATCACCCCTCGTTTTGGGTTTTCTTTTGGAACTGCTGGAGGCCATGGGCCCAGAGGAAACCATCTGAAACAACAGAGGGGAGAGATGGTCGCCCCCTGCCTGACCACAGCTGCCCCAGAGTGCAGCCGCTCTGCAGGCCTAATTTCCCTTTGGGCAGCTGTATTAGTGTCTGGGGCTGAGTTACCATAATGGTAGCTTGAAACAATGGGGATTTATTATCTTTCTTCTGGAGGCCAGGAGTCCAAATTCGATGTCCATAAGTCCACACTCCACTCTCTAGAAGAGACTCCTCCTTTAACCCCGATGCATGCCTGGCTCTCATCTTCTTCGTCTCTCAGCTAGTTTCCATCTTTTAACTCCGAGGGACTCTAGTCGGTGGGTTAGGATCCAAACGGAAAATTCAGAACGATTTTTTTGTTTGTTTGTTTGTTTTTCTTTTTCCTGCTTCTGGAGATTGAAACCAGGGCTTTGCATAAGCTAGACAAAAAACTCTCCCGCTGAGCTGCATCCCAGACCAAAGGAGTTCTTCTTAGCATTCCCTAACACACACACACACTCACCCCGCTAGCAAGATGAGCCAGTGGGTGAAAGCTTTTACTGGTAGCCTTGTGACCTGAGTTTCAGGCCCAGGAGAGGAGAATCACCTCTTGAGAGCTGCCCTTTGACCTCCTGCGGCCAGTCACATACATACCTGTACTCTCACACGCCTGAACTCACACAGACTCACGCCAACACATACAGCACGTTTTGAAAGATCACTTCATTCCATTGGCAAAGATCCTTTTACCAAATAAGTTCACTTTTTTTTTTCCAGTTCTGGGAGGCAGGATGTGAACCTATCTTTGGGGAGGAACCACAGAACCCACTGTAGCCTGCCTCCCCCCTTACTGCCCCCCTCAACCAAAACAATCGTCAGTGGCTCTTGGTGTCGCATACCACTGGGCACAGTCTGTTTACGGTTTGAGCTGTTCGGTTTTCTTTTGTTTTCGGGAAGAGTTAAATGTTCGTGTTAAGGTAATTTCGATTTCCTAGAAAAGTTGCAAGCTAGCATAAGAACCCCCCGAGTGTCTTTTCCACTCATTTGCTGCAGCTTTCCGTAAACACATATTTTTTTTCACAGAAAAATATGCAGAGGTTCCGAAAAAAAGAAAAAAATATGCAGAGAAAAGCATCACGCCTATTAAACATTTCAGAGTATGCTCCCTAAGAACAAAGTTGCCAGAAGAAGCAAAAAACGCAATCATGGAAAACAGGAATGAGCGTGAGGCAACAGCTCTGTTTGAGCCACGGTCCACAGTTACATGTTATCAATCTCTCCAATGTTTTCCAGTTGAGTGTATAATCCAAGATGGTGTGTCTGTGTTTATCCCTGTCTCCCCATTCCCCTTTAATCTGAAACAGTTAAACATCTTTTCAGTCTTCCTCCAACTTGACATTTTTTTCTGTCTATCTTGAACTTGACATTTGGAAGGTTCTCTAGGCCAGTTACTTTGTAAATGTCTTTCGGTTTGTTTTATCTGATGTTTCCTTGTTCAGAAGCCAACCTTACACTTCTTACAAAAGAATGGAATAAAAGCTACATCCTTGGTGATTGTCCTCGGGCATGTGACACAAATTTTTCAGAAATAATCATAATGTTATTATAAATGATAATGGCTAACAAAGAAACAGATGTCAGTAACAATATCAGAAAGTAAAATATTTTAACACACAATTTTTTTTTAGATTTGTGATTTCTTTTTTACAATGTGTGTGTGTATGATGTGTGTATGCTTGGGGGGGTGGCACACTTACGCCTCAGCATAGACCCTAAGCGTGGAAGTCAGTGGATGACCTTTGGTGTCCACTTTGTGAGAGACAGTGTTTCTTGCTACTCATCCATGAATCTTCCAGAAGAACAGGCCTATGAGTCCCTGGGATTTTCCTGTCTCCCCCTCCTGTCTCCCATAGTGGCATGCTGCATCTATAAGCATATGGTACTTCAGACAACTTTACCTGAGCTCTGAGGATTTGAACTCAGGTCCTGATACTTACACAGCCAATGGCTTACCCACTGAGTCATTTTCTCAGGTCGGATTTATGATTCTTAACTTATTGGTATAGTTTTTAAAAGAAGGGAGTAAATGTGGACCTATATACTGGTCTGAGAGATGTAGAATGACTTCATTCTTACTGTTTTTGTACCTTCACCTCCACAAATTTCTCATGGCTTCATCAAATCAAAATCGATATCCACACTTAGCAAAAGTCTGGTCACATTTATAAATTTGTATTTACCATTGATGGAAATATGTTTATTAATTTTAATTTTCACGAGTCATCTCACATGAACCTAGTTGTTTGCTGTGTAGACAAGAAGGACCTTAAACGTTGTGATGTCAAAACCACTCGAAAAATTTCCTATCAAGACAGGATAGGAATCATGCCTACAGATCTATTGACTTGGCTGAGGCAGGAGGATTGCAGCTAGTTCAAGGGCAATCTGGGTTACATAGTGAGTTCCAGGCCAACCTAGACATTGTGTGACACTGTCTTAAAACAAAACAAAACCTCCTTTCAAAATAAGTAGTATATATAAGAAGTAAATATAATGTATTCACCACAGATTCATCAGCCATTTCTGCTGTATTTGATTAAAGGTAACAAACAAAAAAAATGACAAAAAACAAAATCAATAACCAAAAGATAAATAAAAAATAAAAGTCAATCAGATGTCTCAGTGGGCAAAGGCACTTGCCACCAAGCCTGAAAACTTAAGTTCAATCCCAAGAATCCACATGGTGAGAGGGAAGAAACTCCTCCTATAAGTTGTTCTCTGACCTCAAAACTCATGGTATGTAAATACACACACACACACACACATACACACACACACACACACACACACACACACACACACACACACACACGAATGTAAACAAAGATTTTTTTAAAAATCTGTTTTGTTTCTTTTACAAGGACAGAAAAAAGGGCTGCACACTGATACAAATTGCTTCATTGTCTCTGAAGAGGACCCAGTTCTTTGGTGAAGGTGGCCATGCCTTTCAGAATTCCCTCTGAGGTTTTCTTTGCCAGTTGATTGTCTCACTGTGTAAACGCTCTTCACATTGCCATCGCGTGCACAGCCAGCAGACCCCTGGAAGGAACTTATGAGGAGGAATTTCATCAGAGCTCGCTGTTTTACTGAAACCGAATATTTTTGTGTCTGATTGACCTCCCTTGAAACTTCCCAGTTTAAAAAAAAAAAAAAGGACAAGTCGGTGAGTGGGAAAAGTCATCCATTTTGGCAGATCGCTAACTCGAAAGGCTAGCCCTTCAGACGACTCCATGCTTCAAGCATGAGGTTAACTTTCTGTGCACTGTCTCTTCGACAGGCTCAGCTCTGTGCAGACGCATCATTCTGTCCAAGGAAGGCTTTTCACTCTCCCAACTGTATTCGTCAGTGTTTCCCATCAGTGAAGCGGGTCTGAATGGTCAAGCTTCTCCTAAGTGCCCCACAGTGTGACCTCAGGGAGGAAAAAAGCCCAAACCTCCAAGTCACACAGATACTAAAAACTTCAGTTTCTTGGTTATCGTTCTGCTAGCCTTCCCTAGTTCCAGTGTCCTCTTCACACACAGGGACACATGACAAAACAGGCTGGGAACAGACCGTACCCATGTGGGTTTACGGGGGAGGAAGCCAACCGAACTTTATCAGAAAGTAGACGATAGGTGTGCGAGCCCATTTGCATGATCCACTATAAATCTGGATTTGTAACCTTACACTTGTTTGTTTGTTTTTTTTTTCTGTCTATTTATTTGTTTTAAAGCTACAGTCTCACTGTGAAAAGCACACACTGACCTCAACCTTGTATTATGCTTGCCTCAGCTTCAGTGGCTGGGACTATGTGGGTGGGGTGGGGGTGGGGTGCACAAAGACGCCAAGCTAAACTTGCACCTCCTTGCTGAGTGCAGCGTTTACTAAGTGATTAAGTTTTGCCAGTGGTGCTGGGGACGTAGCTCAGTGGTATAACACTTGCCTAGCATGTATTAGGCACTGGGCTCAGTCTCCACAACCCACTGCGAAAAGAAAACAACAAAAAAACACTTGCTAAATTGTACGGTCTGGGAGTGTGCCCACACAAGTTTGGGTGCATGTCCGTTTATAGCAGTTAGCGTCCATGTCTTCAAGGATGTCGGTTGGTTTTATCGCCAAATTATTGGCACGTGCCAGAAATAACAGCAAATGAATTTTAGTCCGTTTTAAATCTGACGCCTGAGGAGATGGCTCAGTGGATAAGGGGTCCTGCTGCATGAAGACTAAGTCTGAATCTTCTGCAGCCACATAAAAAGCCAAGTCTGGTCACCCAGGCCTGTGGAGGATGGAGACCATAGGGTTACTAAAGGTCAGCGAGAGACCATGTCCTGAATATGATGGAAAGAGAGAGACCAGGACACCTGATGTCTTCTGACAAACACACACACACACACACACACACACACACACACACACACACACTTTCTAAAATCCAATATGCCTGCATGGACATCAGAGGACTCCCAAGTGCAGCCTCTCCTTGGTAAAGGCGTGACGCTGTGCACCTATCAGGAAGCACGTGGTGTCAGTTAGACCCAATATAGGTCATATTTGCCTTGGTTTTTTGGTGAGAGCAGACTCCCCTCTAAAGCTACCATGTGCCCCTGTGTAGGCAGTAACATGGGGTGGTCCTCTGAGGCCACTCTGTTATCTCGTTCCATACTCGCTGTCACCCATGGGTTCTACCATCCTTCAGAGATTTTTTTTTCTTTTTTCTTTTTTATTTTTTTTCGGAGCTGGGGACCGAACCCAGGGCCTTGCGCTTCCTAGGCAAGCGCCCTACCACTGAGCTAAATCCCCAACCCCAACTTCAGAGATATTTTGACTCAGTCTTTCTATTTATTTCTCTTCACATTGCCATCGCGTGCACAGCCAGCAGACCCCTGGAAGGAACCCCTGTAAAGAAAAACCATTTCCTGCTCATGGACTAATTTTTGAGATAGGGTCTTGCTGAGGAGCCCAGGCTCGCCTCACCCTGGTCATCTGTCCCTCAGCCCTGTGAGCCCTCTGTACCACTCCACTGGCCACACCGTGCACCTTCTTTTCATTTATTTACTTTTTTCTTTTTTTGTTTGTTTTTTGGGTTTTTTTTTTGTTTTGTTTTTTGTTTTTTCGGAGCTGGGGACCGAACCCAGGGCCTTGCGCTTCCTAGGCAAGCGCCCTACCACTGAGCTAAATCCCCAACCCTTATTTACTTTTTTCTATCGGTGTGAACCTACAGCTCTTCCTCTCCCCAGCCCGTAGCTTCTAATTCATTACTACCCTTGTGCATTTGCGTGAGTGTATGATCGTGTAAATGCAGGTTCACGTGTGTGTTTGCGTGACTGTATGGCAGGCACCCACAGGACAACCACAGTGTCCTTCCTCAGATGCTGTCCATCTTTGAAATTAAATTTACTTGGGTTTTTTTTGGGGGGGGGCTGGGAGCCACAGCATACATGTGGAGGTCAGAGGGCCACGTGCAGAAAGTGGTTCTCTTTTTCCGACATATGGGTTCTGGAGATCAAATTTAGGATATCAAACATGGCGCAGGTACCTTTGCCTGCAGAGCTGTCTCCCAGGCCCCACTTTTTCTTTTTCCTTTTCTTCCCCTCCCCCTCTTTTTTCTTCTTCTTTTCTTTTTTCTTTTTCTTCTTCTTTTTATTGAGAAGGATCTTTCACTGACCTAGAGTTCTATAAATAGGTTAGGCTGACTGACCATTGAGCCCTAAGGATCAGCCAGTCTCTCCTCCCCAGTGCTAGGACCACAAGTGTAGGCTACCACACTCAGTTTTTCAGAGCCTTCCAGGTTTAGAGGGAATTCTGGGGGCTAAATTTAGGTCCTGGTGCTTGCAAGGCAAGCCCTTTACTGACTGAGCCATCTCCCCAGCCCTGCCATTGCTAATTTTCATTTCAAATTGTCCTTAATCTGACCGATGAGAGTCCCTTCAAGTGAGCTCCTCTGACACATTCCCAGCAGCCTTTGAGCACTTTACTCACTTTCCAGTGTGAACCCGTATGTGTCTGCAGAGCCGTGTGTGGACACACACCAGTGAGTAACTAAATGATCTAGAGGACCCCAGTAGAGTCCATATGGGAGCCCATGGGCAAGAGGACCAGGGCAGGAAAAAGCCATCAAGAGCCACTGTGTCTATAAGCCTCCATCCCAGGGGTACTGCCTCACCCCACCCACATTCCTGTGGCAGTGTTCTGGAAGAGTGCTGCTAACACAATCAAGGGAGTGGAGCAGGCATCCCCTGGCCCAGTTTTTCCTCCCAGTTAAACCATCATGCCTGTACCACCCCATCCCATCCCGCCCCTAATAACTTCTGTACTTTGGCAAATCACTTCTGTATCCATCTGTTCAGGCTCTCATAACACAATAGTACAGACCAAGAAGGAGCGGCAGACGGTCCACTCCATAGTCTGGAGGCTGGAAATCCAATATCCAGGTGCTACCAGCTTGTCTTTTCTCTGAGCACACAGAGAGCCGAGAAGGTAAAATGGGGCGGGTAACACACACACATCTTTCCTCTGTACATCAGACCTGGAGTTTACGGCTTTGATATATGAATTAACGAGTCAAAGTCCACAGCATCTCCCTTCGTTCTGGCCGTATGGTCCAATCTTCCTGGGCTAAGGTTAGCCCGGGGCAATTCTTCTCTTATTTTCAGCTAGCGTGATTGGTCTAGCCCAGAGTACACAACTCAAGTTTGCTTTCCCCAGACGTGGGGACTGCAAGCCCAGTTTCAAGGTGAATTCTGTTTTGTTTTGTCATTTATGTGTGTACACACACACACACACACACACACACACACACAGAGAGAGAGAGAGAGAGAGAGAGAGAGAGAGAGTTAGGGTTTCCCTTGCTGTGAAGAGGTACCATGACCTTATAAAGGACAACATTTCCCTGGGGCTGGCTTCCATGTTCAGAGGCCCTCGTCCCACTATCGTCATAGCAGAGCGCAGGCAGACACAGTGCTGGAAAAGGAGCTGAGAGTTCTACATCTTGATTTGCACACGGCAGACGAGGACTCTGTCTGACACTGGAGGGAGCATGAATAATTAAGACCTCCAAGCCCACACCTGCGCAGTGACACGCATCCTCTAACAGGGCCACACCTCCTAATACAGCCACTCCCTGCGGGCCAAGCATTCACACACACACACACACACACACAGACACACATACACACATACACACACACATACACACATACACACACACATACACACATACACACACACACATACACACATACACACACACACATACACACATACACACACACACATACACACATACACACACACACACATACACACACACACATACACACACACATACACACATACACACACACACACATACACATACACACACACACACACACACACACACACACACACACACACACGCTTTTTTTTTTTTCAAGACAGGGTTTCTCTGTGTAGCAGAGCCCTGGCTGTACTGAAACTCACTCTGTAGACCAGACCTCAAACTCAAAGATCTACCAGCCTCTCTCTGCCTCCCAAGTGCGGAGATTAAAGTCACGTGCTACAGATGCCAGTTCCTTTATATTTTTAATTAAAGGATGTTATTTTTTCCTAATTATTATTATTATTCATCCCTAAAATTATTTATTTCTTTATTAAAAACAGGAATCCTAGTAAATGGCTCTGGCATAGGCTGGGGTCTGTGATTTAAATGTCATCCAGGTTGGACCGTAACTGCCATTGTGATCTGTAGGAAGCAGTGAGGCCTTTGAGAGGAGATGAGGCCAGCAGGGCTTCCAGGGTCACGGGGTGGGTGGGGGCGGGGCTGTTATAAAAGAGGCAGTCCAGCCCCCGCAGCACTTTTGCCTTCCATCATATTAGAAGCTTCAAGAAGGCCCTTGTGGATGCCAAAAAGCTAATATCAGACTTCCGTGCCCTAGAGCTGTGAGTCAATAATTTTATGCTCTTTATCAATAATTTAGTCAACTCCCTGCAACTCACTGGCCATGCTGGCCAGGGAAGCAGAGAGGAGAGCTCCAGATCTCCTCCAAACCCAGTCCCCCAGTCTCATCCCCAGCGGTGTGGCAGACTACTGTGGTGGTCTGAATGAAAATGGCCCCCATAGGTTCCTAGGGAGTGGCACTATTGGGAGGTACAGTCTTGTTGGAGTAGGTGTGGTCTTGCTGGAAGAAGCGTGTCACTGGGTGGGGTGGGAGGGTGGGCTTTGGGGTTTTAGAAGCTCGAGCCAGGTCCAGTGTGACTCTCTCTTTCTGCTGCTTGTGGATCAAGATGGGGAGCTCTCAGTTCTTTCTCCAGCACCGTGTCTGCCTGCACCCTGCCATGCTCCCCACCATGACGATAATGGGTTAACCCTCTGATCTATAAGCAGAGACCCAACGAAATGGTTTCCTTTATAAGAGTTGCTGTAGTCATGGTGTCTCTTCACAACAATGAAACCCCAACTAAGACACCTACCAAGTTACCCACAGCCACCACACTGAACCAAAGGGCACACCGGAAACCAGAGGACGGAACACTGCCCAACAAAGACAAGACCAGACAGCAGCTCCTAGAACTACAGTCATCCTAGACAGGGATGCCTAGACGCTAGTGTGCAAACACAACCACTAACAGCCAAGACAATGTCTTCACTAGACCCCAGAAAGTCTGCCACAGCAGGCTCTGCAAAACGCAACACGGTTGAAGCATAGGACAAAGACCTTAAAGGAGCCTTTATGAATATGTTAGAGGTCCTTAAAGAGGAAAGGAATAAATCTATCTACAAACCTAGGAAAGCACAAACAATGGTGTAAAACCCACAGAATATGAGAGTCGAAAGAAAGAAGCTAAGTATCTGAAGACAAGCTAAAAGAAATAAATAACCCAGTCAAAGGAAATGTTAAATCTAAAAATCCAGGCATGGGCTGGGGAGATGGCTCAGCGGTTAAGAGCACTGACTGCTCTTCCAGAGGTCCTGAGTTCAAATCCCAGCAACCACATGGTGGCTCACAGCCATCTGTAATGGAATCCGATGCCCTCTTCTGGTGTGTCTGAAGACAGCTATAGTGTAATCATATACAAAATAAATAAATAAATCTTAAAAAAAAAAAAAGAGCACTGACTGTTCCTCCAGAGGTCCTGAGTTCAATTCCCAGCAACCACATGGTGGCTCACAACCATCTGTAATGAGATCTGATGCCCTCCTCTGGTGCGTCTGAAGACAGCAACAGGCTGAAGATGAGCTACAGTGTACTCATATACATAAAATAAAAAATCTTTTTTTTAAAACATCCAAGGTATATGGGATACTCTAAAAATGACCAAATCTACAAATAACAGTAAGAGAGAAAGAAAGAAAAAACCAGATCAAAGGCACAGAAGGGATTTTCTGTTGAAATCATAGAAAAAAAATCCCCAACCTAAAAAAGGAGATACCTATAAAGGTACAAGAAACATACAGTACACCAAATAGACTGAACCAGAAAAGAAATTCCCTACGTCACGTGATAGCCAAACACAAAAGCTGCGACAGAGAAAGACCGAACAACGTACAGAGGCAGTGCTCTTAGAATCACACCGGACTTCTCAATGGAGACTCTAAAACCAGAAGGACAGATATTCCACTAACTCTAAGAGACCACAGACCCCAGCCTAGACTAGTATAACCAGCAGACCCTTCGATGACAATAGAAAAGAAAGACACTCTATGATAAAAACCAAATTTACGGGGGTTGGGGATTTGGCTCAGTGGTAGAGCGCTTGCCTAGGAAGCGCAAGGCCCTGGGTTCGGTCCCCAGCTCCGAAAAAAAAAAAAAAAAAAAAAAAAAAAAAAGAACCAAAAACCAAATTTACTCAGTATCGATCTACAAAGCCAGTCCTCCAGAAGGTGCTAGAAGAAAAACGTCAATGTGAAGAGGCCACACTATGGAAGCACAGGGGGACAAGTGATATCAGACAAGCACAGCAAAAGATGGGGGGACCCACACACGGGAACAAAATAACAGGGATTAACCAGCACTGTTCATTCATAACTCAATAACGCTCAAATGTCAGTGGTCTTGATCCCCCAATAAAGAGCCACAGACTACCAGACCGGATTCAAAAACAAGATCCATCCAAGAAATACACCTTAACGTCAAGGAGAGACATCACCTCAGGGTAAAAGGATTTTAAAAACATGATATTCCAAGCAAATAGACCTAAGAAGTAAGTCAGTGTAGGCGTTTTTAACATCGGAGATAAGTCAACCCGACTAGTCATAAGAGATAGGGAAGGACACTGCATATTCATCAAAGAAAAAAGCTCACCAAGAGGACATTGCAGTTCTAAACATCTAGGCCTTGAACGCAAGGGCACCCAAGTTCATAAAATAAACACTGCTACAGCTTAAACCGGGCATCAGTTTTCACAGTGATAAAGGTTGATTACTCCACTCTAGCCAAGAAGCAGCTCACAAAACCAAGAGGGAAACACTAAAGCTAACCACACCATAAACCGAATGGACCTAACAGATAATTACAGAACATTCACCAAACACAAAAGAATGCACCTTCTCAGGACCTCGTGGAAACTTTTTCACAAATTGACAATGTATTTGAACATAAACGAAGTAGGGACAGAAAAAAATTCAAATAATGCCCCATATCCTACCAGACCATCATGGGTTCATCTTGGGTATCAACAACGGAGACGACAGAAAGCTTATAAACTCACAGAAACTGAACGAGTAACTACTGAACGAAACATGGGTCAAAACAGAAATTAGGAAAGATATTTAAAGCTTTACAGAATAGAGCGAAAATTAAGACACAACATACCCAAATTTATGAGACACAGTGAAGGTGATTCTAAGAGATAACTTCCTAACACTAAGTGTCTATATTTAAAAAAAAAATAACAAATTGGAGAGATATTAGTAACTTAACAGCGCACCCGAAAGCTCTAAGACATATCAACGGTCTCGATTCAACATGGTAGCAGCTGGAGATACCTGTGGGACCACAGACCCACTTGGAGGAACCTGAGAGACCCACGAAACTTTCAAGGGGACATGTGGTGACAGAGTATGAGCGAGTGCACAGTATCTCAGAAACAACCAAAAAAAAAAGAAAGAAAGAAAGAAAGAAAGAAAGAAAGAAAGAAAGAAAGAAAGAAAGAAAGAAAGAAAGAAAAAGAAAAAGAAAAAAGATGGCACGGACGGAGTTGAGTAAGTGGCAGACACAAGTAGAACTAGAGACGCTGCGGCAGCAACAGGTATGGGAGTGCAGCCATAGCAGATAAAGGGTCCCCATAGGGCTGGTCCTTGGCGCACCAAGGGGCTCAGGCCACCCACTAAGCCAGGGTTGCCTCTTGTCTTGCAGGTCCTGCCTACCTGTTTGGTGGTGGTGGTGGTGGTGGTGGTGGTGGTGCTGCTGCTGCTGCTGCTGCTGCTGCTCGTTCTATTGGAGGGGAGAAAGCACTGGACTACAGCACTGCCTGAGGGCCGCAAACCTGAGGGTAATGCCAGGGTTACATGCCGCACAACCAGTGCGGAGGGCAGGGTGTTGTACAGTAGTCTGGAGCTCTAAATTGTGCGGCCCAGTCATGTGCGGCCCAGTCACACAATCCCCCTAGCTCTGAGCAACAACAAGATATCTAAGATGAATCGTTCACTTTCTGCATTAAGCCTGCTCAAGAGACCTCTGTGGTCCGTGGTACCTCCGGAGGCCATGTTGATTTCCATTGTCTGTGCTGCGGCTGCTAGAGACCATGTTGATGTCCATGATCAGGGCTGCCACAGGAGATCGTGTTGATGCCGGGGGTGGGGGGGGCGTGCTGCCACTGGGGGCCATGCTGCCACTAAGGGCTTGGTGATGTCCATGTATCCACCGTCTATGCTTCCACTGGAAACCATGTGGCAGTCCACGATCCGTACCGCTGCCAGCTTCTGTGATCCAGAAAGCTTCTTTTGGAGAGGTAGCAATGACTGCAGACCCAGAACGGGAGACATAGAAGGCTTTTGTGACAACCTTCTGGGGTCCCTCCCTCACCCTAAAGGAAACAGTCCAGACACAAAGCTGTGGAAAGGAGTCCTTAAATTTTGTGGTAAAAATGCTGAAACAAAGTTCTTCACACCTGACAGCTTCTAGTGAGGGTGGGAAAAAGACTCCATTTTCTTTGAGGGGCTGTCCCCTGGGAGTTTGACCACGCTCCAATGAATATACGGGCAACACATATCGGAATTTTTTTTTTCTTTTTTGGTGGGGAGAGCACAAGGGTGGGAGGGTAGACCTGAGAGGAATGGGAAGTGAGTATGATCTGGGAGCATTGTATGAAATTCCCAGATAATTAATAAAAATATTGTGTTGGGGGGTTGGGGATTTAGCTCAGTGGTAGAGCGCTTGCCTAGGAAGTGCAAGGCCCTGGGTTCGGTCCCCAGCTCCGGAAAAAAGAACCAAAATAAATAAATAAATATTGTGTTTGGGAGGGGGAAAGTCAGTGAATGTGGTGGTTTGAATATGGTCGGCCCAGCGGAAGTGCTACTATTAGGAGGTGTGGTCTTATTGGAGGAGGTGTGACCTTGTTAGAGGAAGTGTGTCACTGTGGGGCTTTAAGGTCTTCATGCTCAAGCCCAACCCATTGTGTCATCCTGGCCGCCTGTGGGTGACAGTCCTCTCATGACTGCCTTTAGGAGGACACTCAGGTCCTCCGGCACTAAGTCTGCCGAAATGCTGCCTTGCTTCCCACCATGATGATAATGGACTGAACCTCTGAAAGTGTAAGCCAGCTCCAATGAAATGTTTTCATTATAAGAGTTGCCTTGGCAAAGTTTAGAACAGAGACTGAAGGAACACCCATTCAGAGCCTGCCCCACATGTGGCCTATACATATACAGCCACCAAACTAGATAAGATGGATGAAGCAAAGAAGCGCAGGCTGACAGGAACCGGATGTAGATCTCTCCTGAGAGACATAGCCAGAATACAGCAAATACATAGGCGAATGCCATCATTAAAACACTGAACTAAGAACGGGACCCCCGGGGTTGGGGATTTAGCTTAGTGGTAGAGCGCTTGCTTAGGAAGCGCAAGGCCCTGGGTTCGGTCCCCAGCTCCGAAAAAAAGAACCAAAAAAAAAAAAAAAAAAAAAAAAAAAAAGAACGGGACCCCCGTTGAAGGGAACAGAGAAAGGACTGAAAGAGCTTGAAGGGGCTCGAGACTCCATATGAAAAACAATGCCAAGCAACCAGAGCTTCCAGGGACTAAGCCACTACCCAAAGACTATACATGGACTGACCCTGGACTCCAACCTCATAGGTAGCAATGAATATCCTAGTAAGAGCACCAGTGGAAGGGGAAGCCCTGGGTCCTGCCAAGACTGAACCCCCAGTGAACTTGATTGTTGGGGGGAGGGTGGTAATGGGGGGAGGATGGGGAGGGGAACACCCATATAGAAGGGGAGAGGGAGGAGTTAGGGGGATGTTGGCCGAGAAATCGGGAAAGGGAATAACAATTGAAATGTAAATAAGAAATACTCAGGTTAATAAAGATGGAAAAAAAAAAGAGTTGCCTTGGTCATGGTATCTCTTCAAAGCAATAAAACTCTAACAAGAGAGTGAAATTCCAGAGATTACAGGTACGTTTTTTTTTTTAAATGTAATATCAGTAAAATAGTGAGTGGTTCTTTGAGAAAATCAGTAAGATTCACAAACTCTCAGTGAAATTAACAAGATGGCAGGGAAAGAAGAACCAAGTTAACAAAATCAGAGACCAAAACAGAGACATAATCACAGACACCAAAGAAATCTAGGGAACGATGAAGACATACGTTAAAAACCTGCACCTCGGAGCTGGGGAGGGGGTGGTGACACACGCATTTAATCCCAGCATTTGGGAGGTAGAGGCAGGCAGATCTCTTCAGTTCGAGACCAGCCTGGTCTACAGAGCTAGTTACAGGACAGCCAAGGCTACATAGAGAAACTCTGTCTCGAAAAAACAAAACAAACAAACAACATAAAACAAAAGCCAAACTTGTACTACACCGAAGTAGAAAATCTAAAAGAAATGGATAATACTTTCAATATATACCACTTACCAAAGTTAAGTCAAGATCAGATAAATAATTTAAACATACCAATAACCCCCACTGAAGGAAAAGTCTCCCAACCAAAAGAAGCCCAGGGACAGATGGTTTTAGCACAGAATTCTACCGGACATTCAAATAAGAGTTAGCCTCAATACTCCTCAAATTATTCCACAAAATAGAAACAGAGGAGTGTTGCCCAAATTTTTAAAGAGGCAACAGTTATTCTGATACCTAAACCGCATAAAGAACCCCCCCCCAAAGAGAGAGAATTGCAGAGAAATTTCCCTTGTAAACATAGATTCAAGAGTCCTCAAGAAAACACTTGCAAATTGAATCCAAGAACGCATCCACTATGACCAAGCTTCATCCAGAGACGCAGGCATGGTTCAACATTCAGCAATCAGGAAATTTAATCCACTACGTAAACAAACTGAAAGAAATCCACACAATCATCTCATTAGACACAGAAAAGGCTTTATATAAAAATCCAACACTCTTTCGTGATAAAAGTCCTGGAGGGCTTAGGGATACACAGGACATGACTCGGCATGGAAAGGCAAGTCACAGTCCAGACCCAACATCGACTTAAACTAGAGAGAAACTCAAAGCAATTCCATTAAAATCAGGGACGAGACAAGGTTGTCTGCTCTCTCCACACATATTCATTTAGTATTTGACGTCTTATCTAGAGTAATAAGACAACTAGAGGAGGTCAAGGGGACACAAATAGGAAAGGAAGAAGTCAAATTATCTTTATTTGCGGATGATATAATCATATATATAAGTGGCCCTAAAATTTCCACCAGGAGACTCCTGTAGCTGATAAACACTTTCAGCAAAGTCACAGGATACAAGCTCAACGCACAGAAATCAGTAGCCCTCCTCCTATAGGCAAAGAACAAGTGGACCGAGAAGGACATCAGGGTAATAGCATCTTTCACAAGAGACTCAAATAATATAAAGTACTTTGGGATAACTCTCACCAAGGAAGTGAAAGACTTGTACGATAACAAGTCTTTGAAGAAAGAAACTGAAGAAGATATCAGAAGAGGGGAAGATTTCCCATGCTCAAGGATCAGTATATTAACGGCAAACATGGCCGTCCTACTGAAAGCAATCTACAGATCCAGGGCAATCCCTGTCAAAGTTCCCACACGATTCTTCACGGGAACGCAACAATCCAAGGATAACTAAAACACTCCTGAATGATACAAGAACTGCTGGAGGGATTGCCAACCCCCATCTCAAATTGTGCGGCAGATCCAACATAGCATTGGTTCAAAAACAGAGACATGAATGGAGCAGAACTGAAGACCCAGAAATAAGTGCGCATGCCTACAGGCACCCGCTAAGGTTTTGTTTGTTTGTTTTGTTTTTATAAAGAAGCCAGAAATAAATACTGAGAAAAGGACAGCATCTTCAACAAATGGTGCTGGTCAAATTAGAATGCAAATAGAGCCATGCTTATCATCGCTGCACAAAACTCCACTCCAAACGGGTCAACGACCTCAACATACAGATACACTGAGTATGACAGAAGAGGACGCGGGGAGCCGGCTTGAACTCACTAGCACAGGAGAAGACTTTCTGAGCTGAACCCCATTCATGCTGCCACTACGATCAACAACTAATAAGTGGACGTCGTTAGGTTTAAAATCTTCCATAGAGCAAAGTGCATCATCACTGGGGCAAAGCGACCGCCTACAGAATGGGAAAAGATTTTTTTTATTTTACCAAGTACGCATCTGTTAGAAGGATAACATCCAGTATATATATATTTAAAACTTTAAAAAAAATTTAAAGATTGGACATTGGGAAAAGAAGTGCCTCAGTTTTAAAATTTTGCAGTGGGGTATAGATCTAAGAGAATTCTCGAGAAAGAAAACTTAAATGCCGGAGAAGCACTTAAAGAAATGTCCAGCACCCCTAGTCATCAGGAAAACACAAAACCTAAACTGCTTGTAAGATTTCACCTTACACCGATTAGAATGGCCACCAAATAACACAAAAGGCAGCTTATGCTGGTGAGGATACGGAGCAAGGGGAACAGCCATCCGTTACTGATGGGAGTACAAACTGACACACTAGGGAAACACACAGGTCCCAAAGGACCTTTCACCCTACTACATAGACGCTTGCTCAGCCATGTTCACGGCTGCTCGATTCAGAACAATCGGAAATTGGAAACTACCTAGATGTCTGCCAATGGGTGATGAGATAAGAGAATGTGGTATATTTGCCCAATGGAACACTACTCAGCCAGTAAAAAGAAGTGAGCCCATGAAATTCACAGGTAAACGGAGGGAAGTAGGAAAAAAAAGTCATTCTTGGAGAGGCTACTCAGACCCAGAAAAACAAATATTTGCTTATCTGTGTTTGTGAGCTGTTACGCCACACACGAGCAAGCTACAGTCCATATAACTATAGAGGTTTAGGTAGTGAGTGAGGGACTAGAGGGGAGGGGTGGATCTCCCTAGGAAGGGGAAATAAATACTTGTGGGTGGATGGGCAAAGGGCAGGGACTCGGAGGAACAAACGGGGTGGCAGGAAAAGTTGGTGGACGGAATCTGGGGAGGAACAGCTAAAACTAAGGGCTATTTGAGGGGTCATGTGGAAACCTAATGCAGCAGACACTTCCTATAAGATATACATATACAAAGGCAATCTAAATGAAATCACCAAATTACAGGGGAGATGCAGCCCCGGTTGAACAAGCGAAGCTTCCCGTAGTGGGAATGTGTTACATCTAATCCGGTTTTTTGGCCAAATGAGTCCCATGGAATCCCCCAAACAACCTGTGTTGTTGCCAAGGCTTTGGTTACTCCACACAGCCTGACGATACACAAAGACTAAGAGACCGTGGACCAGTCAGCCCTAAAAGAGACGTCTCCATGAAATCCGTCCCCTCAGGGCCCAGGGAGCCCTGCAGAAGAGGAGGTGAAAGGGTGCAGGAGGCAGAGGGAACGAAGGACACCAATGAATCTAGGATTAAGGCCTTCCAGAAACAACAGGGCTGACACGCATATGAGCTCACAGAGACTGAGGCAGCAGGCACAGGTTTACACAGGTCTGCACCAGACGGAACCCTAGAACTGAAAGGAGAAGTCGACAGTAGAGGAGATGTGGGCCCATGCCACCATCCCTAACCCGGAAGTTAGTTCCAATTGACAAGCCTCTTGCAAATGGAAAATTGGTTTTCTCTAAGGGAGTCTCACTGGGGGGAAGAAGTCACTCTTAAGGGCAGGCTCCATGCCCAGAAGTAGATAAACAACACAAAACAAAAACAACAGCAGCCTGGGAGGTCCTTTGCCTCACGAAGTTAGGTCAGGTCATTTTTTTGTTCTACGCCACAGGACCTTTGTGTATATGTCATATCTCCTGGTTTGGGGCTCTCTATGGAATTCCTGTGTGTGTGAACATGTGTGTCTCTGTGTCTGTGTGTGTTTCTCGTACTTTCCCTTTGTCTCATTGACTCGTTTGTTTGCCATATCCCAATTTGCTCACTTCCATTTCATTTCATTATTAGTCCTTAGATGCCGATCTGTTTTCTAATGAGATACAGAAAGAAGGTGGATCCGGATGGGAGGAGAGAATGGAGGAATTCGGAGGAGTAGGAACACTGTAATCAGAATATACTGTATGGAAAAAAATCTATTTTCATACAATATGTGAAAATTCATGAAAAAACAATTAAATTACCCAGTCTCAGGCATTCTGTTGCAGTGGCCTGAAACTGACCAATATTCAGGAAAGGGGGCACTTCTCTTCCACACATGATCTGTGGAAAGGAACTCCGTATCAAGTCTTCTGTAAGCATCACAGACTCCTTCTCTCATGCGGGTCTACTGTCCGCGATACATGGCTTCCAAGACGACATGTTCTCACCTGGCAGGCAGGTTAAAGGAAGAAAGAGGGAGAGGAAGTTTCCCTCCAAACTGGCTTGAACCATGGGTGACTACTGCTGCCACCCCTTTGGTAAGAAGTAGTCACGTGGCCCCATGGATGGAAGGAACAATGGACTCCCCTCAGAGCCAGTCAGACTGACTGTGCCATGGCCTCTGCCCTGGGTTATTAGGAGGCCAGAGTACGAGGACATTTAGGAAGCTGGAGGATGAGGAAATAGTAAGGCTGTGAACTGTGTAACCCACAATAAATGTTAGCCATGGGTAAGTGTCTGGAAGCTGGAGTGGGAAGGGGAGAATTCTTTTTTTTTCTTCCTTCTTCTCCACACTGATGGCTATAGCTGAGGCTCCTACCCAGAGGCAAAATCCAGCCTAGGAGGAAAGACAGCTCAGGGGTTGAGAGCTATTCTTATAGGCTGTTCTTCCGGAGAACCCTGGTTCCATTCCCGGCACCAACACAGCAGCTCACAGCCATTTGTAACTCCAGTTTCAGGATACCTCATGCCCTCTTCTGTCCCCCCGTGGATGCAGCATGTGTGTGGTACACAGCCATACATGCAGGCAAAAACACCTATGCACATGGAAAATAAGTTTAAATAAATTTAAAGGAAAGGGAAGAACATAGGCATGCTCAGAAAGAAGCCACAGAGGCTGAAGAAAGAATTCTGGGAACTATCGCAGGGCCCATTGAGGCAAAGCCTGTCCTTTAGTGTTTAGTCTGCTGCTGTCACAACCACAGAAGGCAGTAAGTCTTATGATGTGTCACATGCTTTGTTAATCTGGATTGGGAGTCGCAGGGGGAGAGTGTAGCCCAGGCTAGCCTTAAATTAATGATTCTCTTGCCTCTTGATATTGGATCCCAAGTATGAGCAACCACACGTTAGTAAAGTGTGTGTGTGTGTGTGTGTGTATGTGTATGTGTGTGTGGTATATGTGTGGTGTGTGTGTATATGTGTGTGGTGTGTATATGTGTGTATGTATATGTGGTGTGTGTGTGTATGTGTGTGGTATGTGTGTGGTGTGTGTGTGGTGTGTATATGTGTGTATGTGATGTGTGTGTATGTGTGTATATGTGTGTGTATGTGTGTGTGGTGTGTGTGGTGTGTATATGTGTGTATGTGATGTGTGTGTATGTGTGTATATGTGTGTGTGTGTGGTATGTGTGTGTGTGTACGTGTGTGTGGTGTGTATATGTGTGTATGTGATGTGTGTGTATGTGTGTATATGTGTGTGTATGTGTGTGTGGTATGTGTGTGTATGTGTGTATGTGTGTGTACGTGTGTGTGTGGTGTGTATATGTGTGTATGTGATGTGTGTGTATGTGTGTGCGTGGTGTGTGTATGTGCATGTGTGTGTGTGTGGTGTGTGTGTGGTGTGTATATATGTGTATGAGATGTGTGTGTATGTGTGTATATTTGTGTGTATGTGTGTGTGTGGTGTGTGTGTATGTGCATGTGTGTGTGTGGTGTGTATATATGTGTATGTGATGTGTGTGTATGTGTGTATATTTGTGTGTGTATGTGTGTGTGGTGTGTGTGTATGTGTGTGTGTGTGTTGCATACATGTGGATGTGTGCACATGGCTTATTGTTCTCCACCGTATTCCCTTGAGACAGGGTTACTTGTTGAAGTATATGTTAACGAGCTTTCAGGATTGCCTTTCACGGGTCACAGCATGCACATCCATGTCTAATTTTTTCCTTAAAGACTTATTTAATTTTTGTATGAGCGTTGCCTTCATGTATTTAAGTGCACCACGTGGGTTCAGTCCCTAGAGAGGCCAGGAGGGGCCACTAGATCCCCTGGAATGGGGGTTACAGATGGGTGCTGGGAACCTTGGTCTTCTGCAAAAGTGGTGAGTTCTCTTACCCACCAAACTCCTATGCCTAACCTTTTAGGTGGGTGCTGAGAGCTGAACTATGGCCCTTGTGCTTCCAGAATAAACGCTATTTATTTACTTTAGTGTGTGTGTGTGTGTGTGTGTGTGTGTGTGTGTGTGTGTGTGTGTGCCTGTGCATGCACATGCTTCTAGGTGTACCTTCTATGTGGACACAAGTTAAGGGGAGGGATTCAGATGTCCTTCCTCACTCTCTGCCTTACTCCTTTGAGTCAGGGTCTCTCCCTGAACCTGGAACATGCTGGTGTTTTAGCTCAGCTGGAAGCCAGCAAGCCCCAGCAATTCTCCTGGCCTCAGCAACCATATCCCCTGAGTTCTGTGCACGTGTGGGCTTACCACATGAGTGTGGGGTCCACAATCATGCCTTGTGCTCACCCAGCAGGCACTCCTCCCCAATGAGCTATTTCCTCAGGACAACATTACTAAGTTTTAAACCCCCCAACTCATAGCAAGGAAAGGAGTTTTAAATTATTTTTACAGCTGGCATTTTGTTTTTGTGTTGATAGGAACTTTCTGTATAGCCCAGACTCACCTCAGACTCATGACACCAGGCTGAAGTAATTTACACCTCTCTCTCTCTCTCTCTCTCTCTCTCTCTCTCTCTCTCTCTCTCTCTCTCTCTCTCTCTCTCCTATACATATATCGGGCTGAGGACCGAGCCTAGGGTCTTACATATGCTAGACAGATGATCTATCACTGAGCTATGCCTCCAGCCTTCAGCATTTTTTAAATCACAGATTATTCGAGAACAGACTGAACTGGAACTGGAACCATCGCAGCCCTTCATGTGTCATAGGAAAACAAACACTGTTTTATGGACTTACGCTGTGCATGTATCTCTGTGTGTCCTGTGTCTTGGCTCAGGCTGTGCACTGTTTCTCTTCCTGAGGGCGGAAGTCTGCCTAATTCACTGACGCCAATGATGCCAGGAAGGAGGGTTATTCTCAACCCTGTCCTAAAGATCGGGAAGCAGAAGCAGCAAGAGGTGACCTCACTTGCTGGGTTAAAGCAGAAAGTGGCCCAGTCAAAGCCTGCAGACCCAGTCTGCCTGCGGACACTCACTATGGTAACTGGCATAACTTTCCTCTCATACATCAACGGCTCTCCTGCTTTAAGCTTCTTCGAGTCAGATCTCTGCATTGTCATACCCGAGCATCCTAAATTATTGAGTGAGTGAGGAGAGTCTGGACAGAGCTGATGAAGATTCTTGGTGTACCCTAACTTCAGTCAGGCTCTTGATGCCCCTCCTGGGCCTGCCTGGACATTTCCTTGTAGATCCAGTTTCACAAGCACCCAAGCTAAGTCTGCTTGGCAAGAGCTCCCACCCTGGATATCTGATTACCCTTGAGAGCCGACCAGTCGCCCATCTTGCCTTCCCTCTCAGCTGATGTCTGACTGTCCTGGCCTGCCTCCAGCAAGAAGCCTGCTAGGTCAGGTTAAGCTCCAACTTCCCCTGATATTTCTTTCCTCTTAATCACGTTCTTCCCACTGACCCGGCCCACTCCTTATCTATAAATTCCCTCTTGTTCCCACTGTATCTGCATCTGAGTCTAACCTCTCCCATTGCAATTCCACCATAATAGTCCTTAAGCATTGTGATGGCCCCGGGTGAAGTCTGCCTCCCTGTGCTTTAGTGAGTACTATTGAATTTATTATTTATTTATTATTTATTATT
Source organism: Rattus norvegicus (assembly GCF_021556685.1). Taxonomy (NCBI): domain Eukaryota; kingdom Metazoa; phylum Chordata; class Mammalia; order Rodentia; family Muridae; genus Rattus; species Rattus norvegicus. The sequence continues at coordinate 147,194,092 of NC_141538.1, forward strand.
TAAACAAGGTACAGGAGGCCGGTCTCAGCCTAGGCTCAGTCTAGTGGAGCTTGGTGGAGACCTTCCAAAGGATACCTGGGTCTCTGTTCCCTCAGATAACGCCCTAGTAAAGTGCTAGTCCCTCTTTAGCCCAGCAGGCACAAAGATGTACAAGTGTTGGACAGGGTCAGGGGAGGACGGCCAGCTGAGGGGCAGGATGGCGGGATGACTGTCAATTTGACTATAACTGGAATCAGTTAAGAGACATGCCTCTGGGCGGGTCTTCGAGGTTGTTTCCAGGAAGGATTGACCTCGAGGGAGGAGGATCCCTTTCTGATGGTGACTCAAGTGTGAAGAAGTCTGAGGGGTGAGGGTGCTGCTTTCTGTCTCCTGCCCCTTGTTGGTGTGAGCAGTTGTTCTATTACAGGGCTTCTCTGGCTTTCAGGGTAGCTGGAAGACAAGGGCTTCTCTGGGAAGCTTCCAGGCTTTCAGCACTAGATCAGAGGCTGCTAAAGCATCCAGCTTCCTGGACTGAGGAGCTCCAGTGCCCTCAACCTCTCCAGAATGTCCATATCTGTATTGTTGGACTGCCTTGTCTGTGCCGTGTAACCAATCTATTAAACCCTTCCAGAGAACCCTCATACAGATGAGAAGTCCAGCATAAAGACACCATTTGGTCTCAAAGGCCACTCAGATTGTAAATGGGTATTAACCAGGGAGAAATACTGGGTGATTTTAGAAGGATAAAGAAGAAATTCCCCAGTGTTCTAAGGTTCAGACAGATGATTCTAGAACTCAACAGCACAGGAGGGGAAAATGTGAGTAAGGATCTCAAACCTGTGACCCCAGGACTGGGGCAAAAAGATTGAGGAAACACAACATCTGATGTCAGCAGAGGCCTCTGCAGTTCTCAGGGCTGCACAGCAGGCTATGTGCAGAGCAGGAAGCCAAGAGCTACTCAGAGGGCAGGCAGCTGTAAGGCCTCCTCTGGGAAGACACCCTTTGATCTCCACAACAGCCAAGGGTCCGGCTTCCTGCATCCCAGAATGCCTTCTCCAGGAGAGATTGCTGAGGTCACAGAGTCTGGCCCCACTAAACAGACAAGGCTCATGGAATCACGAGAGACCCAGTCTTTGGTCAATGTCACACAGGGAGCCAGCATGGACAAGTAAGGACCAGTATCCAGGCCACAGTGCTTGCTTGGTGGGACCACACCCCCAACACCACTGCTCCTTCTGCTTCTACTCTTTCAGCAGGAAGCCTGCAGGGAAAGCTAACTCCGTACTGTGGAGGGGGTCCACTTCCTGCCAAAACCGAGTGAGTTCAAAGGCCACTGGATGGTCTGGGATCTGGACAGTACAAGCAGGAGACAGGGATCCTTTAAGTCACAAAGACTTCTTTATTCTTTGAGATTTTAAGTGGACCAAAGCCAACCCCCTAACATTCTTCCTTCTGATGTGGCCCTTGGCAAAAAAAAATTACACTGCATATACCGGGCTTGGTGCCAGGTCCATCTCTCACAGACATACTCTTTCACGGGAGGTATTGTTTCGTGGTTTCCCACATGAGGAAGTGGAAGTTCAGGAGGGTGAAGAAAGTTGCTCCAGGTCACACAGCGAGAGCTCAAGCTTGTCAAGTTGCAGGGCCTTCCTAGAGCTGGCCTTTGGGTCACCTCAGGGCCACAGGGAAGTGCGTCCCAGCAACCCGAGTTCTGCAGCAACAGTCGCACCACAAGACGCCTGCCAAAAGTCAACAGCTTTGAGTGGAGGGATAGAGACATCAATGTGTAGAGCCTACCGAGTCAGACTATTCGTCAGCCATTATCCTAAGCATGTTGATATGTGTCGGCACTTGAATAATCACCATGATTGTGCGTGCGGGATTGTTCGATATCTCTCTACATCAGCAGTACGAGCAGAGGCTCAGGCAGTTGAGTGGTAGGTCAGGCATCAAACATGGAGGTTCTCCATTGCCTGTAACAGGAACTTCACAGACTTCATTGTCCACCTCACCCCACCCTTGAAATGAGAAACCAGAACTCAGAGTCACAGGTAGGAAGTAGACAAACGCCGTAGGACCCAGGGGCTCCCTCCCACCTATCAGGAGGCTGTGAGTAGCAAGAAACTAAAGCATCCCTCCCACCCCCATAAATACGGTTCCAGCCATAAGGAGTTCGTGGAACTGCAGGGAGAACTTTGGTGACTTGATATTTTCAATAGTCAGCTTCCCTCACGCATCGATAATATCTCCTTATGATCACAGTGTGAATGGACCAGTGTCTGCCTTTGTCCGTAGAGGTGACCAGTGTTCAATGAAGAAGGAGTTTCCTTTGTGTGTCCTGGCAGGAGGACAACCTTGACTGAAAGTCTCCCCTCACATCCCATTGGCCATGACTAGATCACGTGCCTTTTCATGACAGGAGGAATATCATCAGCACCGTTGGCTCCTGCCAATCACGACTGCGTCAGATCGTAACCTGCCCTCGAAGTGCTTAGCTTTCTGGGAACAAGACCAAAATCCCATGCCTTTGCTAAGGAACTACTGTGCCCTGTGCGGATAACCAGCATTCTCAGAGAGCTAGAAAAACGATTACCAAGTGGTCCAGCCAGCCTACGGTGCCAAAGGCATTAAATCTGCACAGATTTCTTCACTGAGGTGTTTATTACAACACTATTTACAACAGCCAAGATGGGAAATCAGCCAAGGTATCCATGGATGGATAACTGGGTGTCCTGGCTAGTTTTATGTCAACTTGACCCAAGCTAGAATCATCTGAAAAGAGGAAAGCCCAACTGAAAAGAAAATGCCTCCATCAGATCAAACTGTAGGCAAGCTGGTAAGGCATTTCTTTAATTAGTGATTGATGAGGAAAGGCTCTCAGATCCATGGGCTGGTGGTCCTGGGTTCTGTAAGGAAGCAGGCTGAGAGAGCCTTGAAGAGCAAGCAGCATCCCTCCCCTGGGCCTCTGCATCAGCTCCTGCCTCCAGGTGCCTGCCCTGTTTGAGTTCCTGTCCTGACTTCCTCCAACAGTGATGTGGAAGTGTAAGCTACATAAACTCTCTTGTTATCAACTTGCTTTTGGTCTTAGGGTTTCGTTGCAGCGATAGAAGTCCTAACTAAAACAATAGATAAAGAAAATAGAATATGTATCATGGAATATTACTCAGCCATAAAAAAGAAGGAAATTCTGTCTTCGGTGAATGAAACAGAAGGGTGTAATACGAAGCTAAATTAGTCAGACTCAGAAAGGTAAACACCATGGAAAAGTTGAAAAGTTGGAGGAAAAAGTTGATTTTGCAGAAGTAGAGACTAGAATATGGTGACCAGGACTCACGAGAGTTGTGGAGAGGGTCCAGGCAGGCAGGCACTGTAACCTGGACACTGATTCTCACTTGTCCACGGGCTTCCTATGTGACCTTGACCAAGGCCTGGCTCTCTCAGGATTTCCACTGGCCTCATCTGTCCGAGCCAAGCTCTGTGACCTGGCAGTGGGTATCGGTACAGCAGTGGTCATGGTATGGTGGTGGGCATGGTATGGCGGTGGGTACAGTATGGCAGTGGCAGCGTGTCCCCAGTGCATCCTAGATTCAGCTGAGGGACTGAGAGAAAGCGACCCTCACCCATTCAGCTGACATATATTACCAGGACAGTTATTTATGGTGGACACTCAGAGATGACCAAAGCCCAGCATGCAGCTGACCATGATGGGCCCCATCGAGCTGGGGAAACTTGGAAACATCCACACAGGTGAAGACAACCACAGTGAACTGAGACTGTGGTACTGTGAGAGACGTTTCAGAGGGTGTTACAGAGATGCCTCAGTCAGAGAAGGGGTTGAACTGAAAGAAGGAGGACCTGAGTAAGGAGCTCCAGTATCTGCCTGAAAGGCCATGGGCAGAGGCGAGCACCTGGCATCCCGCCATTGAGGAAACAGAGATGGGAAGATGCCTGCAGCCTGCTGCCCACCAATCAGGACAATAAATGAAAGCCAGAACCCCAGAGTCAGTGCAAAAACCTCGTCTCGAAACTAGAGGAACTGAGGATCTGATGTCAACCTTTGGCCTGCACACGCGCGCACGCGCACACACCATGTGTGCACACGTTTGCGCACACACACACATGCATGTGCACACACACGTGCGCACGAATGCACATGTACACATGCATGCACACACCGGCACACACACAGACACACATAGGCACACACAGAGACACACACAAGGTACATGCAGACACACACAGACATGTAGTGACACAGACAGACAGACACATACACACACACACATTCACGCACACATAAGCACACACAAAGACACACACAAGGCACATACAAACACACACAAGGCACACACAGACACACATAGACACACACAGACTCACACATAGACACACACACAGACAGACACATACACACACACACACGCGCGCGCACACATACACATGTACACATGCATACACATAAACACACGCATATGGCAGGGAAATGGAGAGACAGGACTTTGGATGCAATGGATGTCATTTGACTTCCAACTCAGTCATTTAAGTGACTTTCCAAAGCTAATTTACTTAACATCTCTGTGCCTTACATTCACTGGGAAATTGCTGTTGTCCAGGACCATTAGAAACCAAACAGCGGGGTTGGGAAGTCAGCTGGGTGGTAGAATAAGCCCTGGGTGTTCAGTCCTTAGCACCAGAAAAAAAGAAAGAGAGAGAGACAGAGACAGAGACAGAGACAGAGACAGAGACAGAGACAGAGAGACAGAGAGGAAGCAAGCAAACAACAGGCGATGTGGGCTGCCCAAAGGTTTTTGGCTTGTAGTTCTAGACAGATAAAGTCCTGTACGGTGAAAAAGACATGAGAGTTGTGGGCACGGGAGCAGGATACACTGCATCCACACTCAGGAAGCAGTGTGTGAACAGGAAGTAGTGTGGGGGCTGTAAAGCCCTAAGGCTTTCTCCCAGTGACCCACTTCTCCCTGTGAGGCTCCCATTTCCTAAAGGTTCTACAGTCTTCCCAAGCAGGACAACCAAGTGAGGACCAAGTGAGCTTCCGGGGGACATTTGATATTGAGCCCACAGCAGTGTACAATCACGGAGACAGTGTGTATTCACAGAGAAGCCAACAAGACAACATCAAGGGCAATTCCTCAAGAGGCATCTGAAGGTCTTCTCTATCTTTCTGCTGAGCCAAGTCCCAGAGGACAACTTTAGGGAGATGTTTCTGTCCTTCCTCCTTTACATAGCTGGACTCTGGGAATCAGCCTCTGGTCACCGGGCTAAGCCGTGTTATATGACACATCGCCTGCTGATCACGCTAGGCGGAATGGCTGGCGAGCCCCAGGGATCTGCCTGACATAGCCTCCCAGCCTTGGGACTACAAGCATACCCTGCCACATCCAGCTTTCTACATCAGTGCTGGGGATCAAATTCAAGGTCCTCATGCTTGCCCAGGAATCACTTCGCCAACTGAGCCATCCCCCAGCCTCAATGCCCACTTCGAGCAATGACTTCATCTTCTTACGCCCTAAATCTCTCCATCTGAAACACAGAGCCAACAAGAGAGGATTCCTGGAAAGGCTAACCAGCCCCCTGTGTTGAAAGCTGTTAGCATTGAGTCCGACACACAGTGGGTCAACAAATGTATGACTGTTTCTGCTCGTCTGAAATGAATCCTGAAAACAAATGTGGGAATGTCGTCAGATCAGGGATTCGCAGTCTAGTGACTACAAAGCCATTCTCATTTAAATCTTAATAACGGAGGTGTTTGTCATAGCAGTGCCAGCAAAGCTGTGACAGTTCAACCCCCTCAACTCCCCCAGATTTCTGTTGCATTTATGGTTTCCTTCAAAGTACCACTCTTCCTATTTCTCTGCCATGGACATCGCGTGTACCACACCTTAAGAGACAGCCATTGTTAAGATAAACAAAGCAACACCCAGGCCACGGCAACTGCAGCCTTCAGCTCCTGCGATATTTAACCAATAGCCAGCTGCAGGGTGCAAACGGTGTTCCCTAATTGATTCATCAAGCTCTGTACAGATCAGGTTATGAAAACAGGCCCGGCGGGAGGGTTGGGTGAACACAAACCCCTTAGCGTTGAGCCTAGATGGGCTGAGGAGCGGTCAAGGAACAGCAGCCTTCGTCTTTGTGTTGTGTGTCCCATGAACTGGCAGGGCTGACTCCTGTGAGCAGGAGAGAGCCAGGATGAGCTGGAGCAACCTCAGACTTCTGATTTTATTGTCTCTGCTCTGAAGGTGGTCATGCCCCGGATGGATGCCGGATACACGTTTTCAGCAATAGCACCTAACACTAATTGAACAACCTCGAGGTTCACCTTCTAGATTTAATCCTTGCTAATGAGGACGGTCAGAACACCATTCTCAGTTTACAGTTGATGAAATAGCAGCAACAAATGTTAAACAGGGAGGGCTGGAAAGGCAGCTTGGTCAATAAAGTTGCTGGTCTTGCATAGATGAGGGCCTGGATTTGAATCTCTAGGGAGGCACACACAGGTGAATCCTGGGGGCTCACCCGCCAGCCAGCTTGGCTCACTTAGGACTGGCCAAGTTTCCAGGTCAGCGAGAAGCCTTGTCTCAACAATAAGGCAGGCTGTACCCATGGAACCATAACCAAGCTGTCCTCTAGTCTCTGCACACGGATACACATACACTCCTCTGGCCTCCTCTCCAGCACATACAAGATTCAATAGAGCTGAAGATACAGTGTAGCAAACGCTGGGTTTTGTTCCTGGCATCACCCTAAAAAAGAAAAAAAAGTTAAATAACCTGTTTAGAGTTGCAGAGCAAATGCAAACACCAGCTGCTACCACGGAGTCCTTTTTTTTTTTTTTTTTTTTTTTCCTTTCCAAGTAGGGCTTCAGCTGGCAAGTCAATGAAGGCACAGCTACGCATAGAAAACACAGCTGGGTGTGTGGCTCGGTGACAGAGAGCTCGTCTAGCGTGTTCATGACCTTGGATTCTGTTGCCACTCCGGGTGGGGAGAGGCGGGGGCATAGCTGTCAATGATGCTTAACTCTGGATTTTAGGCTGTAAGGATATGGGTAGAATTTTCCCTTTCATTTTTATTTCTCTGTGCCTTCTCTATTTTTCATCAGAAATACGTATTACTTTTATACAGGGGGAAACAATCAGAAGTAAAGCTTTAAATGGCTGTGGCAAGAGCCTAGACAGACAATGTGTGTGTGGGAGGGGGTGGGGAATGGATTAATGATCAGATGCAACAGTCAAGAGAGGGCAGGGAAGGTGTGAGTGAGGATGAAGGGTTGGCTGTAAGAAATATACAATCCTTTATTTCCTCTGGGGATGGCGTGTCACGGGCATGTGATGGTCAGAGGACAACTCTGGGGAGTTGGTTCTCTCCGATCACTGCGTAGTCTTTAAGGATTGAACTCAGGTCACCAGTCTGGGCGGCAAGCACCTTTACCCTCTGAGGCATCTTGACAGCTGGGTTCCAGGGAATTTAGAAGACAAGATCAAGATGTCGCAAGGAGAAGGCAGCTGACTGGGATTCGTTCATTCACTCCGTCGGTGACTGTTACAGCGCCCCTGGACTCCCTTGACAGGTATGTTCCTGGCCTCCCAGAACCTCTGTGCAGCCGGGGGGAAGACAAATCTTTGTGAGGCACTTTGGTCTGACAATGATAAAACAGAGAGTTGAGGGGACTTCAGAGTTTGGTGGAAAGCCAGCTCAGACTGGTTTCCCCTTTCGAAGCAATCAGATAAGGTGTGGGGAAAAAGTAAGGGTTTGCATGGGTTTGAGAGGAAAAACGGTTCTTAGCAGAGAAGAACTGTGTTGAAGATTGCATAAACAGGAGCTTCATCATGGAGGAACTGGTGAGGGCATATGGCTGGCGTGAGGCGGGGTAAGGAGTAGAACCAGGGACTACTGGCCAAGACAAGCTGAATGAGACAGACAGCCAACTGAGCTTCCGGCAGAGGACCGGCAGACTTGTCCTTCATCTCGAAAGGGTCACTGAAGCTGGTATGTGGGACATAGACAGGGCAGTCAGTGGCAAGGGGTCCGTTGTGGCCATCCGGGGGAGAGATGGCAGTCACCCCGGTGGCTGGATCCACGAAGTACCTGAGTTCACTGTTAGCATCTTCAGCTTCCTGCATGCGTAGTGCAGAAAGATGCCAGGGGCAGCCCAATCTCGGCGGGGCTGGTGCTCCTGGGGAGATTTTTTTCTGGCCCTGTCTGTTTGGCATTGTATCTGTATGGATGTGTCTCTCTCTTTTGTTTTTCTGTGATCCTGTTGAAGTTCTACCTATGCCATTGATGTGGGATTCTCCTTCATCCACGCCTGTGATTCACACAGTTGGTTGGTCCCGTCACCACGTCCTAAGGCTCCTGCGTATTCCCTTGCTGTTTAAAGTTGTTTATATTCTTTGTGAATATAAACTTGTGTGATCCAACTCTGTTTTATCTTCAAGTTCTGCCATTATGTCTTCTACTCGATCCATTCATCCGTAAGGCTCTCCCCTGAGTCGCCTAACTGGGTTATTGAGGATTTTTCTTTTATTACATCGTCACTTAGATTTCGGTTTTCCTTCGAATTTCTACCTCCTTACTGAATTCCGTTCTAAGATCCCAGACCGTCTTTGTCATTTGATTCACCCGGATTATTTTTGCTCTTACGGACTTGACTCAGGAGCTCTCACCCCTGCGCACGTTAAACTCAGCCAGCTTTATCTTTAGACTCCTTCAATTATCTGGTTACGTGTACAGCGGTTCTTTTAAATTCTGCAGCCTGTGGTCTAAGTTCTTCTCATTCGAGTACGTTCCCATGGGACCGGTGAGGCTGGGGGTGGGGTGGGGTGGGAATAGAACATACGTCTTGACTTTCCCTGGTGTTTGTGGTTTTGTGGTGTGACTTCTTTTGTGAGTTGTGCTTCTGGTGTGAGGTTCTGGGCTTCCTCTCTGAGTGGAAGATTGGTTTTGCTTTTGTTGTTTCTCGAGCTTGCTTGGTTTTAGATCGAGTGCGAGGAGCTGGTGGGTCGATCCTTCAGATGGCTCAGGGCTGAAGAAGGAGAGGAACAGGAATGTTTTCAATCCAGAGGTAACTACGGAAGCCTACAGGGGCTGTAGAGATGGCTCAGCGGTTAAGGGCACTGGCTGCTCTTCCAGAAGACCTGGGTTCAAGTCCCACCACTCACAGGACAGCTCATAACCCCTCTGTAACTGTAGCCCTAGGGATCTGATACCTTCTTTGCCTTCACAGGCACCAGGTGTCGTGTGTGTGTGTGTGTGTGTGTGTGTGTGTACAGAAAATGTGTAAGTGAAACGCTCATAGGCATAAAATAAAAATAAATTTTAATTTAAAAATATAACGCTGGAGAGATGGCTCATTTTGGGGGGGGAAAAAGCACTGGCTTCTCTTCCAGAGGACCCAGGTTCAATTCCCAGCACCCACATGGCAGCTCACAACTATCTATAACTACAGAGTCCAAAACCCTCGCACAACATACATACATACATACATACATACATACATACATACATACATGCAAAGCATCAATGCACATAACATAATTAAAAACAAAAACAATAAGGCCGAGCATGATGGTCCACACCTTTAATTCCAGCACTCAGAAGGCAAAGGCAGACAGATCTCTGGGAGTTTGAGGCCAGCCTGGGCTACAAAGGGAGCTCAAGGATGCCCAGGACTCTGCACAGGGAAACACTGTCTCAAAACCAAACCAAACCAAGACAGAGCCAAACAAACAAACAAGCAAACAACAACAAAAAAACCCCAAACAAACAAAAAAAGGAAGCATGCAACTGAGATAAGTAGCTGGGTCTGCTGAGCGGGTGTGCAAGCTGTAATACCCTATCTATGCTTTAGCGTGTGAGTACGCTGGGCCAGGGTCTTGGGCACTCACCAGACTAGGCCAGAGCTGTGCAGCTGAGGCTAGACCTGGGAACTGGGGACAGCCTGGGTGGATAAGGGTCCAGGGAACTCACCAGGTTGGACCACAATACCAGATGCATGGCTAGGGCTAGGCTAGACAGTGCAGGCAGGAGAGGGTACAGGTACCCACCAGCCTGGGTAGGCACACAGGATATGTGACTGGGGATAGGGGTGGAGGTTAAGGACAGCTGGGACTTGGAGAGTCCTGGGGAGATAGAGTCCCCATTGTCTGTGAAGAAAACATTGTCCAAAGGAAATTTGTAGAAGGCTAGCCAGGAATTGCTGGAAGGTGGGGGTGGTGGTAGGGTTTAAGGTGATTTTCAAATATCCGGGTAGAGAAGTCATGTTGCTGTAAAATATAAAAAATAAAAAAGTATGTTTGACTTTTATCCCTCTTAGGCCCAGCATCACAGTGCCCCAAGATATCTGCTGGATATCTTAAGTCTCAGTCAGCAAAGCCTCTCACCCGCTCTGCTCCATCCCCTATCACACTGCCAAAGGCCTCTCTCTGAGCCTGGCAGCACTCTCTCTACCTATCTAGTTCCCAAGGCAGGTTTCCATGCCAGAAACACACATCCCAATTCTGAGGCGACCCAGACCAGCTGCCCCACACTTTCTTACACTTAAATCTACACATGAAAGAACACACAACACAATAATCTTAGATCCAATTGGTAAGATATAATTGCCCACCTAAACATACAAAGTCCAGTACCATCCATCCCTTAAGAACATTAATAACAACCTGTAAATACACAGAACGGAATCTTAACGTCACCTACCAAATTGTCCTGCTACGGCTTCTCTCTCCTTCCTGTCTCTTCTTCCTTTCCATTCCAGTCTCCTCCTCTTCCTTCAAACTTCTCTCCCGCCCATCCTTCCTTCTCCTCCAGTGACAGGCCTCCTTCTATCCTGTACCTGCCCCTCACCTGTACTTTACAAATTCAATGGAGAGAAGAAGGTTCTGGTGAAGTCACCTTAGTCCTGAGTAGTGAGTGACTGTCCTGGGGGCAGTGTAATTAGCATCAAAATACAGATAACTCCAGGGTAAACCACAACAAGGTCAGCTATCCCTGTGTGTGTGTGTGTGTGTGTGTGTGTGTGTGCTGGGCAGATGGCCAGGGCTGGAAACATCAAAGCACAGATGTTTTGGAAAGGCCATGTAGGGGGCTGGTGAGCTGGGTTTACAGGTAAAGGCACTTGCTTTCAAGCGCCTGACCTGAGATCCATCTCTGGGACCCATGTGGTGGAAGAAAAGGAAGAATTCCCACAAAGTAACCCCTGACTTCCCATGTGTGCTCTCTCACACACACATACATACATAAGTAACTTCAGTAAAGTGTTTTTCTTTTTAAAGAGCGGCATGTAGGGGTTGGGGATTTAGCTCAGTGGTAGAGCGCTTGCCTAGGAAGCGCAAGGCCCTGGGTTCGATCCCCAGCTCCGGGGGGGGGGGGGGGGGGAGAACAGCATGTAGAAGAGGATTTAGGAGCCAGCATAAAAGGAAATATGGCTGCTGGGTTTTAAGTTTGGCCTTCTGGGACTATGGAATTCTTTCTTCAGAGACAGAGGACCCAGGAGATGGAGCAACCATTGGAGGGAGGGTGGTGGCGTGTGTGCAGTGGACACGCTGACTTTAAGGCAGGGAGTGGGCTGGACACCTGGGTCAGGGACAGAGACGGGAGTGGGGACAGCTGATGGGCCAGCAAATTTTGGAGAAGAAATAAAAATCGATGCAAAACTGAGCATTTTTTTTTTAAGTCCCAGAGCCAGGGCAAGCAGCCGTTCCAGAGCGCACCGGTGAAACCCTCAGCAGCCTGCGTGTACTGTGGAGGAAACACATCAGAGAAGAACTGGAAAAGACAGACGAGAGCCTGCTTGCCCTGCCCAGGCTGGGCATCGCCTGCTTCTCCACAGTCCTGAGTGGGCGGCTCTGGAGACACCGGAGAAGAGATCAGACGGAGTGGGGACAGCTCTGAGAAGCTGGAAGTCAGAGGGTGACCCCTTCATAACCTGTGCCCGAGCACACTGCCTCCATATAACACAGCTTCATCTGAGAGTTTGTCTGTCTGTCTGTTTTGTGGCACTGGGGATTTCAGTCAGGGCCTCACACACGCTAGCAAATGCTACACATGCCCAGCTTGCTCTATGTCTGTCTGTCTGTTTGTTTAAAGTTTTGGTACAGGGTTTCACTGAGGTGCCCAGACTGACTCTGGACTCTCCTCCTCCACAGCCCAGGCAGGCCTTGAATTTGGGGTTATTCTGTCTCAGCCTCCTGAGTAGCTGACCTCTCATAAGGAATGGAGAGTAATCACGTGAATGTCCGAGACAAGAATAAATCAAGTAGAAGACACGTGTGGTGAGGGCGTGTGGAGTGAGCAAGGAGCAGAGAAGCTGGGGTGGGGGAGGCCAGAGGAAGGGAGGAGCAGTTGAGATGTTAGCCCGGCATGGTTAGTCCCAGGACGTGGGGCTGGGGGAGGGGCAGGGGCATCTCTGTGAGTTTAAGGCCAGCATGGGCTACATAGTGAGATCTCAATAGAAAGAGGAGGAGGAAGAGAGGGGGGGGAGAGGAAGAGAGAGCAAGCACAGCAGGGACTGAGACAGAGTTCTTGACAGACAGTGCTTTCTTGGAGGAGTATGAAGGTCGCGCTGGTTCCATTGTCTTCCTCCACCATGGTTTCTGTCGGGGCAGTCGGCCTCCAGTTCCATCAGGGACCCTCTGAGATGTGATGTCTTTGGTCCTCTGGCTGCTCCTAACCTCTCCTCTTTGTCTTGATGTCCATAACTCTCACGATCGCCTGCCCAGATACGGCCTCCTTTGAGCTCCTCTGTCTAGAATTCAGTTAATTATGCATCTTATGATTTGATATCTTTTTTAGATTTGGAAGATGCCAACAATTACTCCTTCAGATGTCCCGTGGTTTCCACTTCCTCAGAGGCTCCCACTACACATCAGGTAGACACCCCCCGTGCGTGCTTCAGGCTTCTCCTACGCTGCTTTTCAGTGTCTCCCTACTTCAGTCTGAACATTTTCTTCTGGCCTGTACCCAATCTGCTAATTCTTTCCCTACCGGTGTCCAATCGGCCATCCGATCCACTTACTGAGTTCTTAATTTCCACTGCCATCCTTGCTAGTTCTAGGATTCATTTTTACAACTTTCATCATTTCTGTTTCTCTTCCGAGACGCCCCCATCTTCTCATGGAAGTGATCAATCCTGTCAATCACTACCATTTCAAAGTCTGATCACAGGGCTGATGGGATAGCTCGGTGGGCAGAGGACCCTGGCTGCACAACCCTAGAAACCGGAGTTCAATTCCTGAAATCCATATAAAGGTGGGAGGGGAAACTGGAGACAAAAGTGTCCTCCAGGGGACTGGAGAGGTGGCTCAGTGGTTATGAGCACTGGCTGCTCTTCCAGAGGACCGGGTTCGGTGCCTAGCAACTACGTGAGCAGCTCACAACATTCCGGGGCGTCTGATGCCTTTGCCTGGTCTTCAGGGGTACCAAGCATGCAGGTGACACAGGAGAAACACTCATATACAAAACAATTACAACTTTTAAATACTGTCCTCTAACCTCCACATGCTTTCTGTGTAGTACACACCCACTCATCCACCACCACCACCACCAATCCCCACCACACAATAATTTTAAATTAAGAATAAATAATAAATGCCCAATAGTGGACCCAATTTCCTATGGAGAGCTTTTTCTCTCCTGGGGGTTTAGTCAATGTGCGCATCCTCGCATGCGTGTGAATCCCACGACTCGTCACAGGCACAGCCCCTGAGAGAGCGACTTAAAAGAAGAAAAGATTTATTCTGTTTCAGAGTTTCAGCCCAAGGTTGTTTCCACCATCGATGCAGGCCTGCAGTGAGGCATGACTCAGCGTCACTGACACAGCAGCAAGAGGGGACAAGGGGGCAATGAGAGCAAGGTAGCTCCCCTTGTGGCCAGGAACTGTGTTGCCCGGTTTAGGGTCGCCTTCCCTCCTTGGTCGCTCTTCTTGCTAAAAGCCCTACTAGGCACACCGGGAAGTGTGCATCACTAATCTGCCTGGCACTTAACACAGTCAGGTTGTTGATCAAGATTAAATACCACCAAGCTGGAGAGAGGGCTCAATCAGTAAATTATTTTGCCATACATTGTAAGGACCTGGGTTCGAATCCCCGGCACCCATTTCAAATATCCGGAGCCCTGTCACATGCCTATAATCTCAGCAATGAGGAGACAGAGACAGCAAGACCCCTGGGGCAAGATCTCATCTCAAAAATTAAGGTGCAGAGCAACTGAGGAAGACATCTGATATCAACTTCTGGCTTCTATATGCACATGGACACAAGCATATACAATCTGTGTGTGTGTGTGTGTGTGTGCACTCGCGTGTGTGCGTGTGTCTCTCTGTGTGTGTATGTGTGTGTCTATCTTCTCTCTCTCTCTCTCTCTCTCCCTCTCCTTCCCTCTCCCTCTCTCTCCCTCTATCCTTCTCTCTCTCCTCTTTCTCTCATGACTAACCATTACAAGGTGTTTAGTGTTTTTTTTCCATTAAAACTGATTATCATGTATGAAAAAATATAGAGATAATTTGATGTCCCTTGGGCTGGAGAGATGGCTCGGTGGTTAAGAGCACTGGCTGCTCTTCTGGAGGTCCTGAGTTCAAATCCCAGCAACTACATGGTGCCTCATTTGTAATGGGATCTTCTGGTGTGTCTGAAGACAGCAACAGTGTGCTTAAATAAATAAATAAATCTTTAAAAAATTTTTCTGAAAAAAAATTGATATCCCACCTCACCTGCTTCTTCTCCAGGGACGATGTGTGCTCGATTCACATGGGCAGTGGAGGCGACCAGCTCACCTTAGTGAACCCACACAGATTCAGAGTCGACTCTCCGTCTATGGCTCAATAGCTAATCCACCTGATTTACTCACGATCGTCCACCGTGAAAAGTATTATGATGGAGGTCAACGTGGTGATGTCAGAGCGAATGCTGTGGAACGGCCTGAGAGAGGGTTCTGTCTGAGCTGCAGGAAGAAGATCTCTTTCAGAGTGACACCCGAGGGGAGGCTCCAACAACAGCGGCCATTCGAAGGTACAGATCATTCCAGGCATCAAGCAAACAGCACAAGTGGCCTCACAGAAACGAGCTTGCTATCTCCGTGGCATATAAAGAAGGCAGGACGGTGTAAGTTAGAGCAAGGCTGACCATTAAAGCCTTGGCAACGAGTGTAGCTTTCATTTCAAGTGCGGTGGGGAATCATTAAGGAATTCTGTCCAAGGGAGTGATGTAATCTGCTTGGTGTGTTTGAAAGATCACTCTAAGCAGAAAGACCGGAAAGGCTGCCTGGACTCATCCTGGAGAGTGAGGGCTGACCTGGACGAGGATACCGGGCAAATGAAGACAAACAGAATCAGCTGTATTGTAGAAGGTAGAATTTACAAGGCTTTGTGCTTTAACACGGACCCAAAGCAGAGACACTGCGTCTGGTTCTTAGACTTGGGGTTGGTGAGAAGGAAAAGAAGTACTTGAGCAAATGGGTGGATGGTAGAGCCATATGCCAAGACGGAGGATGGGGAAGGCGTAGGTTCACGGGATAGAAGCCAAGCATTCCACGGAGTAGCCATTTACGTGTTATACAGGTGGTATTAATTCAGTGTCCTTTGGTTGCAAGTAGCAAAATTGCTTAGGTCATTTTGACCTAAGCAAAAATGAGAGCTTGTTGGCTGACACTGGTGAGAATTAGAAGCTCACAAGGAAGCTGTAGCAGGTGCTGTAACTGTGGGAGACGCACAGACTCAGGGCTCTCATCAACAGGGATATTAGTGATTTTCCTAGTGCTGTAATCAAACACAACTACCGAGGCAACTTACTACTGTTGTCATGCTTTTGTTTTAAGACAGAGTTTCCCTGTGTAGCCCTTGCTGTCCTGGAACTCACTCTGTAGACCAGGCTGTCCTTGAACTCAGAGATCTGCCTGCCTCTGCCTCCTGAGTGAGGATCAAAGGTGTGCGCCATCACTCTTCCTTCCTGGGTACACAGTGTGACCATCGGTCTCAGTTTGAGTTTTATTGCTGTGAAGAGACACCATGACCATGGCAGCTCTTAAAGAAAAACATTTCACTGAGGCTGGCTTACAGTTTCAGAGGTTCAGTCCATTGTCATCATGGTGAGAAGCATGGCAGTGTGCAGGCAGACTTGGTGCTGGAGAAGGAGATGAGAGTTCTACATCTTCTGCAGGCAGAAGGCTACACTAGGTGTAGCTTGAGACCACAAAGCCTGCCCCCAGAGTGACACACGTCTTCCAACAAGGCCACACCTCCCAATAGTGCCACTCCCTATGGGCCAAGCACTCAAACACACATCTATGGGGGCCATGCCCATTCACATCACCATAGCATGTACCTCATAACCCTGCTGCTTGATTTTTTTCCAGCCATAATGGACTGAACCCTCAAACCACAAGCCAGAGTAACCCTTCCTTTCTTGTGTTGCTTTGTCAGGTATTTTGTTACGGGGGGGCAGGAACGTAACTAGCACCCCAACCAAGGGCACGATAAACCGATACCGTGAGCTAGCATAACGCTTTTCTCTTCCTAAGTTTCTCATCCTAGGGGTCAGCTAACACCTTGGGTGATATTAACTTCCGCCTCCAGGAACAGGCTGGACACACCATAAGCTCCAGTCTTGCTGAACCCCCAGTGAGAAGCGGAATGTGGGTCAGCCTTGGAACTGGGCTAAGTCTGGGGATCTGATCCGTGACTCTGAGGTATGACAGACACCTGACTTAGGAATGTTCTTTATTCTCTCTGAGAATCAGCATAAACTAGAGGTTAAATATATAACTTGGGTGGGTTGCAAAAATTAAAAATGATCTTAGGGGGTTGGGGATTTAGCTCAGTGATAGAGTGCTTGCCTAGGAAGCACAAGGCCCTGGGTTCGGTCCCCAGCTCCGAAAAAAAGAACCAAAAAAAAAAAAAAAAAGATCTTAGGCCAGGCACGGGGGCGGGGGGTGGGGCACAAGCCTTTACTCCCAGTACGAGGGAGCCAGGGTCAAGTGGGTTCAAGGCCACTCTGGTCTACAGAGTGAGTTCCAGGCCAAACCAGTCTGAATACTGCAGGCAGCATTGTCTAACACACACACACACACACACACACACACACACACACACACCACCTCAGCCAACAAATACCCTGATGCTATATTTTGATAAAGGAAGATATGACAAGCCAGAAACAACCCAGTGAGTTGATCTGCATGAGCAAACAGGGAGGAAGAAGTCGGGGTGGACCCTGGCAGCGGGGAGGAAAGGCCAGCTCATGCAAGGGGGCAGGAATGCCTAGGGCTCTCTGCCAATTCCACCTCAAAGCTGGCCTTGGCCCAAACCTGCCTGGTGAGGACCCTGCAAGGCTCCCTACCCGTAGTCAGGACAGGTCCCGGCCTGTACCCCACTCCTCTACCCGCAGCTGGGTTTGCTGTAGCCCCACACATTCCGCATTCCTTTAGAATTGATAAGATTCTGAAAGCCACACCCTCTACCCACGACCTTCCTGGAGCTAGATAGGGGTGAGGCACTCAACCTTCCCTTCCACCTTGCAGGCTGACTGCTGGCAGCCAATGCCATTCCACATACAGACGTGCCAGTCTTTCCTCGTAGGCTCGAAGAACCCCCAGAGTGCCCCTGCCCCTTCTCCTGCTCCCAGCTATTTTGTGGGGCTCCCATCCTCAGTTCCCACCATGTCCCCACGGTCTTCATTCTTTCCAGCCCCTTAAGTGCTGGCTAGTTTTTATGTCGAGTTGATGTAAGCGAAGGTCATCTGGGAAGGAGTCTTCATTGGGAAAATGCTTCCTTACAACTGGCTGTGGGCAAGTCTGTGGGCCATTTTCTTGATCTGTGATCAATGTGAGACGTCCAAGCTCACCGTGGCAGATGCCACCTCTGGACAGGCAGTCCTGCGGTGTGTAAGAAAGCAGACTAAGCAAGCTATAAGGAGCAAGCCACTAAGCACCACGCCCCCGTGACTTCTGTTTTGGTTCCTGCCCCTACTTCCCTGTATGACGGACTACAAGCTACAAACTGAGATAAGCACTTCTCTCCCCATGTTGCTTTTGGTCGTGGCGTTTCCAGCAATGGAAACCGTAACTAAGATATCACGAAGTCCACAGGTTAAAAGCACTTGCCGGTATATGCAGCGTCAGGAAGACCATGGCTTAAGAGGTGAGTGAAGATGCCCCAAACCCTCAGACATCTTTCTTGTGGGCTCATGGATACCATGTACCTGGGACCCCTGAAGGAAACCTGTGATGGTTTTATATGAGTGTCAATGGCGGTCCGGAGAGCCCCTGTTGAGTCTGATATGCTATAAGCCACACTCCCAAGGCCTCCTCTCTCAGCGCCCCAGATTTCTTGCAATCAGTGCCACCTTTATGGGCACCTTCATGCACACCAAGATACCCGGCATTGGGTACAGAACAAGCCGTGTAATGGGGGTCCCAGAGGATGAGTCTTGGCTTCTGGGGGGAGTAGAGGACTTTGATTTATTACTATGACCTGGAGCTGAAACCTCCCCATTGCCCTCACCACGCCTGGCAGTCACCTAAGAGAGAGGGTGGACCAATGACCTAAGTGAGATTCGATGAGAGAATGTTCTGGAAGAGCTGAGCAGGAGGTGAGCAGTGTAGCAGTCGCTGTCATTATCAATACAAACAAGAGAACAGACGTCTAGAACTGCTTAGGCCCAGGGTGCAGGTGAGGGAGCTGCAGTCACACCCTCCCCCCTCCACTCTGTGGAGTCCTCCGAAGTGTGTTACTTCTCACCTGCTGGTCGCTCCCCTCACAAAGCCCACGCATAGTCCCAGCCTGCCCTTCATGGTTGGCTGCCATACTGGTGAGTCAAGTAACTGAGTCAAGTGACTCCATGTCCCTTAGGCATAGTGGTGCCATCAGAAAGTCATTCCTCTGTTTTCCCTTCATGAGTCAAGTGAGCCTTGCTCCTAGCCTAAGGGAGAGGCAGGGTTACCCCAGCTAGAAAATGGCTCCCCTGTCCCTCTATCAGCATTGGGGAACAGCAGGGAAGATGGACAAAGGAAGGAGACGACCCCTCCCCCTGCTCTGAATTAGTGTTAGATAAATCTCGTTCCAGGGCAGGAGTGGCCATAGGGTCTGTGGACCCAGAGATGAGAGGCACGGCAGAGAGGAGAGGCCAGACTTTCTACTTTGAGGGGCTTGGACACCCCTAGAGTCCCAAACTGAGCACGGTGCTGGCAGAACTCCCATCTTCTTTGACAAAACTGCTGTCCACTGGGTCCCCGAGGTAGAACATCTGGCCGCTCATCATAATCTGACCATTAGAACCCAGTGGTCCATCACTCCAAGCCTTTCCCCTATGGCGGGTCCTCACAGGTCGGCTAACCTGACGAATTTCACTATTTAAACCACAGGAAGTCTGTTTAGACACAGAAACCTTAAACTTAGTCAGGCTTGGAAGGAGCACATCCTCATCTCTACAGCAGAAGTCGGGGCTTCTTGCACAGCCAGTGAGTGAGGGGACAAAGGCTGATGTGGGCTAGGCTCGGGTTTACATTCTCTCTCTGTATCTCTCTCTCCCCCTCTCTCTGTTTCCCTCTGTCTCACCCCCCTCTCTCTGTGTGTGTGTGTGTGTGTGTGTGTGTGTGTGTGTGAGAGAGAGAGAGAGAGAGAGAGAGAGAGAGAGAGAGAGAGAGAGCGCTCCTGAAAGTGAATCTTGCCCACTGCTGCCCTCCACTGGCCAGAGGCAGAATTGCTTCAATCTCTTGGGAATCGGACTTCTAGACGTATGGCTCAGCTCAAGCGACCCTATACTCTAAAAGCGACCTGATACTCTAAAAGTTAAATCCTTAATAAGCAAAGAGCTCTTAAAACGCAATAGGATGGAACATCTTTGGCACGTGCTTTTAATCCCAGAACTTGAGAGGCAGAGGCAGGATAATCTCTGTGAATTCCAGGCCAGGCAGGACTACACAGATAAATCCAAAAGAAAAATGGAAGCAAACAATAGGTACATCTCATTGGCTCAGGTTTATATTCTTCCAGTTCCCCTCCCTCTCTCTCCCCACTCGTGTGTGTGTGTGTGTGTTCAGGTCTGAGTCCAACTCAGCACTTGAGAGGCAGAGACAGGGCAATCTCTGGCATGGATCTCCACACATCATGTATACATTCAATAACAGGTAAGAAAGGAAGTACATGCTGGATTGACTAGGGCTGGAGAGATAGCCCAGCAGTTGGGAGCACTTAGTCTCTTGCAGAGAACCTGAGTTTGATTCCAAGCATCTTCTTTTTTTTTTTTTTTTTTCCCAGCATCTTCTTGAGGCCACTCACAAATGCGGATAACGCCAGCTTCAGGAGATCCAGTGCCTTCTGCTGCCCCCTGCTGGCCTCTGCTGGCACTGCACTCGCATGCACATACCCACACACAGACACACGCATACCTGGGTAATTGAAACAGAAATATTTACAAAAAAAAAAAAATTGTCAAAAGACTCAGTGGACCATGGAAAAGGGACATGAATTTGGGAAGGAGAAATAGCACCAGGGTAGGGGCAAGTATGGAGTTGGAGTGGTGGGGGTGGATATGAACAAAATACATTGTATGTATACTATGAAATTCTCAGTGACGTTTTAAAATGCCAGTGGAGGGACAGCAGGATATCCCCACAGGTAAAGAAGCCATGAAATCTGATGACCTGAGTTCGACTATCAAGGTCCATGTGGTTAAAGGAGAGAACTGACATCAGTAAGCTGTCTTTTGACATCCACATTTGTACTTGGTACACACACGCACACACACACACACACACACACACACACACACACACACCACTAAATAAAAATATTTTTAAAGTTTTTTAATGAAAAAGTAGGAACATTTAAAGATGTTCATTGTGGCAGTGCTGAGAATCTTACACAAGAAAGTAGAAGCCTCTTGGCATAAAGCTGTAAAGTCAGATGTGGTAGTGCACACCTCCAATCCCAACATTTGGAAGGTTGAGACAGGAGAATCATGAATTCAACCTTGGCTACACAGAAAGACACTATCTCAAAATAAAATAATTTTTTTAAAAGACATAGTCTAAGGCACTGGGGATCACATTTCAACATGTAATGGAGACATAATCTACACAGCTCCTGTTATTATATTTCACATATGATTTACCTGTTTTTTAATATTAAGACTGAGTTTATTTTAAATACATATGCTTTTTAGATCTTAAACATTTTCAAAAATCAGCCGTAATTTTTTAACAATTATTCAATCTGAATGTCTCTGCTTTTAGATTGGAGTCTTTAGGCCTTTTACATTTAATATATTTTTACTCTTTTGTTTCTACTTATTATTTTTTAAGATTTACTTATTTGTGTATGTGTGTGTGTATGTGTATGTGTAAGTGTGTGCACATATTTATATGCAGGTTTGAATGTGCCTGTGCACATTCACAAAAGCCAAAAGAGAGTACTAAATGTTCTCCTCAGTCTCTCTCCACCTCTGAGTCAGGTTCTCTCCCAGAACCTGAGGCATGCACTTTCTTGGCTAGGCTGGAAGCCCATAAGCCCCAGTGACCTTTCTATCTCTGCCTCAGGGTCACAGGTCTGTGCAGGATGTCTGGCTTGCGATGTGAATGTCAGACTTCAAACTCCAGTTCTCACAATTCCGCAGCAAGCTCTCTTAACCGGCAAGCCATCTCTCTGGTCCCTCCTTTTTTCTTTGTTTCCCCCTTTTCTCTTTTCTTCTGACTTCTTTGGGATTTTTTATAATTATATTAGATGTTATTTCTTGGTTTACTAGTTAGGGCAATATGATTCTAGGAATTTCTTTATGTACACAGTATACATATCAGCACCATAGTGATACCATACCACTTACCAGGAGTGTAAGAACTGGGGGGGGGGGGGGGTTGGCTGTTCTTCCAGAGGACCCAGGTTCAATTCTCAGCACCTACATGGTGGTTCGTAATGGTTTGTAACTCCAGTTTCAAGGTATCTGATGATGATGATCTGATGCCCTCTTCTGGTCTCTATGGACGAGAGAGAGAGAGAGAGAGAGAGAGAGAGAGAGAGAGAGAGAGAGAGAGGAGAAGAGGAGAGGGGGAGGGGAGGGGGAGAGGGGAGAGGAAAGAGGGGAGAGAGGGGAGAGGAGGGAGGAGGGAAGAGAGGGGAGAGGGGAAAGGAGAGGGGGGAGAGAGGAGAGAGGAGGAGAGAGGAGAGGGGAGAGAGAGAGAGAGAGAGAGAGAGAGAGAGAGAGAGAGAGAGAGTGAGAGAGCGCTAAAAATAAAATAAATTTAAGGAGTATAAGAGCTCCTATGGCACACATGGCAGTGGTGCCCCTCTGGCTTCTGAACAGCTGACACATATCTTATCCCTACTTAGAACACTGCAGTGGTCAAGCACTATTATCTAACTTTGAATAGTTCATTGCATTTTAAAGTGATTTAAGCCGTTCTATTTTGTTCACACAGTTATTACTTCCGTTTGCTTAGTATTTCTTTATGTGGATCTAGCGTCCCATATTCTCCTGTTTGAATAACTTCCTTTAACATTTCCTGTAGGGAAATATTCTTATGAACAAAGCACTAGGATTTGATTCCCTGCCACCATAGACACACAGAAAAAAATAATAAAGTAAATAAAATATAAAGATAGCTAGAATTTTCCCCCTCTAATTATCTAGTGTTGTTGTTAGTGTTGTTGTTTTAACAGGATGTTGTAAATTTCATTTGCCTTCTTGGGTACTAGATATTTTTTATGCTGTAAACTTTGGCTTTATTCTAAACATGGTTGAGCGATTTAGGAATAAATTGGTTCTTTCTGCCTTGCTCTTAACACGTTTGCCAGGGTCAGCATTTAAACACAAGTTAATTTCCAGGTCGCTGTCGGCTGTGGGTGAACTCAGAAACATGGAGCCTGCTCTCTGTGCTTCTCTGTCCTACAGACTGCTTCCCGGGCCTCCCTGGAGCCCCGGCTCTGTCTCCTCATCCCAGGAAGGCATCCAAGGTCCAGCGTGGGCTGTCGGCTGGCTGGAGTCTCGCTCTAGGTCTTCAGCAGGTGCACGGGGTGGATCTCATCTGGTTTGTCTTAGCGCCCTTTGCTCCCGAGTGTCCCGGATTCATCATCTACATAGTTTATCCCAGCTTATTTGTTCCAGGTGGGGACATAAATCTACTTCCTGTGATTTCATCCCGGCAGGAAGAGACTTCTTCCCTTCATGAGGTTAACAACCTTTAAAAAAAAAACACACACACACACACTTTTTATTGATTCTTGTGAGTTTCCTATCTTGCAGCCTAGTCCCGCTCATCTCCTCGTCCCCTCATAGCTGCTTTGCTCTTGCAACCGCCTCCCCTGAAATAAAAAGAGACAACAAATCGTAGAAAGCATCTCTGTGGAAACTGTAGTGCGTCACAGTGTGTCCCACAGTGTATCCCTCTGTCCACACATCTCTTGCAAATGCTCACTGCAATGAGTCATTGGTCTGGTTTGAGATCTCTGGCTCCAGCGACACCATCAATATTGGATCTTCACCGGGCCTCTTCCGGGTTATCCTGTTGTTGCCCTGTGTTGCGGAGATTCTGTGGTTTTGGGTCAACCTAACTGGCATTTTCAACCAACTGTTAGCAGATAATACGGATTTTGGGGTGGACCAACTCAGAGCCTTAGATCTGGGTGGAAGCTGAACTGAACCAGGACCAGTTCTCTAGCACTGCTCCGGTTGGTTAGGCCACCAATGCCACCATCGGCAGGGGGTAGGGCCAACTCTTCGGCTCTCATGCTCTCTGTGTGGCTCACCAGCACCCACAGCTCCAGAGCCAGCATCATTGTGCTACCCAGTCAAGGTAGCATGCAGAGGTGCCTAGGCAAGGCGCAGGGACTGCTCTCCCTAGACTCCCTAGAGCTCTTGCTAACGACGGGGGGGGGGGGGGGGGGGGGGGGGGGGGGGCCGCCTAGCACTCCTGAGTGCTCGCGTGCCCTCAAGGCCAGCTTTCCGGACCAGCCGCAGGCTTTCCGGACCAGCCGCAGGGATGAGGAGGAGGAGATGGGAGGGCATTGCCCCGCACCCACGCACCCACACCAGAGCGGTGGGGTCAGCTCTGCAGTGCTCTCTGCTCTCACCCTCGGGGCGCCTCATCTGCACCCCCTCTGCCAGGGCCAGTTGTACCCAAGCAAGGTGCTGGGCCGGCTCTCCCAAGTGCTGCAGCTGGCGACGGACAGGGTCTTGAGTGACTTTTTACTAACATTCATCCTTCATAAATTATTTGAGCAAATGTTTAAATATTACATTTAGATGAAAGGCGAGCGTCACATTTTAGTAAACTATGAATAAACATCCGGTCCATGGATAATTGACAGTTCCTTTGTCTTCAAAGCCCTGCTGGCTGAATGTAGGGTTGTAATTGTCCTCTAACAACTTCGAAGCTGTTAGGACATTGGCATCTTTCGCCGCTGCTGAAAAATTGGCTTCAGACAGAATACGTTTATTTGTGGGTGTTTCTTTTCTCTAGGGTTTCAACGCTTTCTCCTTGGGCTTTATTGGTTTGAAATTTTTCTCCAACATGGCTAGGAATGGAATTTTTACTCAGAACTCGTTGTGTCTTTTTCATTCCGGAGGCTTCTTTGTCATCATTTACAGAAAATTCTTTACCTGTCTTTCTTCAAATGCTGCTCTCCGCTATGGATTCTTTCCAAAGCTACCGATCTACTGGTCTTATGTAATTGTAACGTCCCATCCACTGCTTTTAATTCTATTTTCTATTTTCTACTCCTCTGCAATATTGACTACTAACTAGAGGATTTTTTAAAAAAAATATTATTTATTTTTATGTGAATGAGAGTTTCGCCCACATATATGTCTGTGCACCACATCTGTATACTGTCTGTGCAAGGGGTCTCTGATTCCCTGGGACTGAAGTTAACAATGATTGTTAGCCTCCACGTAGATGCTGGGACTTGAACACAGGTCTTCCGGAGGAACAGCCAATGCTCTTAATCACCGAGCCATTGCTCCAGCCTCATGAGTGGACGTCTGTGCCAAGGACTGCAAACTCACTTGATCTTCATAGTACCCTCAGGAGTAGCTTGCTAGGTGATCGCCATTTTACAGATGAGAAAAATCAAAGCACGAAGAAGTGTTCAAATGCACCTTAGGCTGGGAACAAGGAACAGAGTCAGCAGTTATAGCTAGGTTCATTCACCTGTTTGCATGTGTGACAACAGTGGTTAAAGAAGAGACGGCTGTAATTTTGGAGGAATCATGGCAGGGGTGGGCAAGGGCAGGGTAGGCAGGAGTGGGAAACAGTGTATATACTAACAAATAAATAATAATAATTAATATGCTAACTGATAAAATCATTCAATTAAAACCACGTACAATTTCCTTTTGGACATTTCCGCCTTAAGAGAGGCAGGAGAGACCGGCATTAAGAAGAGCAGTGGTTGCTCTCCTAGAAGGCCCAGGTTCAAGTCCCACGTCTGAAAGGTAGCGGCCCATAACCACCACCAACTCCAGGCCCAGGCGATCTAACATCCTCTTCTGGCACATGGGACACAGACATGGGATGCCAGCAAAACATCCACATACATAAAATAAGAAATAATGAGTTTAATTTAAGGTATGCCCAAGACTTTATTGTAGTAAATGGCGCAGTTGACACAGGAGGCTCTGGGCATCAGAGCCTGGGTTCTGCACTGATATTCTACCTGTCAG
Organism: Rattus norvegicus; assembly: GCF_021556685.1. NCBI lineage: Eukaryota > Metazoa > Chordata > Mammalia > Rodentia > Muridae > Rattus > Rattus norvegicus. Next base: position 147,219,729 of record NC_141538.1, read on the forward strand.
CCATAGTTCCATTTTTCTGCTTGTTCTGGTCTACACTTGGGGTCTTACTAGGAATCGATTCTCTCTCCCTCTATGTCTAGTCTGCCCTCCATATACTGCATTTGGAGGAGACTTGGGTCTTTTTTCTTTCCCAGCTTGAGATCAAACCCTAAGCTTTGCACACATTCTTGTGTGTGTGTGTGTGTGTGTGTGTGTGTGTGTGTGTATCTACACCTTATTTTTAAAAAGTTTAAAAGAAAAACCCACACAGTGAAACTGACCAGGCCCCAAATCTACACATCTCAATGACCTTCTATACAATTAGAATAGCCATTCTGAAACTGTGGAACTTAACACTGGATTTTACACTTTTTTACTATTGAATATATTTTTTTACATACTTATCCACTTCCAAAAAATGAAAAATCCAAAACAGAGTTAGAAAAACAATTAGCTTTGCATCCTCTTCCATACCTCATGCCCATTCAGTCTTTAAAAGTTCATATCGGTTACTTCTCCTTGATTCCTTTCAAAACGTTTTTTTTTTTTTAAATTAGTGTGCAATGTAAGGGATTGCATTAGGGCATGTTCATACCCTAGTTGATCTTATTGGTCCTCCCCACACCCCTGCCCTCTGTCTGATGGTCCTCCTCCTACACCCCTGCCCTCTGTCTGATGGTCCTCCTCCCACACCCCTGCCCTCTGTCTGAGGGTCCTCCCCCACACCCCTGCTCTCTGTCTGATGGTCCTCCTCCCACACCCCTGCCCTCTGTCTGAGGGTCCTGCCCACACCCCTGCCCTCTGTCTGAGGGTCCTGCCCACACCCCTGCCCTCTGTCTGATGGTCCTCCCCACACCCCTACCCTCTGTCTGATGGTCCTCCTCCCCACACCCCTACCCTCTGTCTGAGGGTCCTCCCCACACCTCTGCCCTCTGTCTGATGGTCCTCCCCACACCCCCGCCCTCTGTCTGATGGTCCTCCCCCACACCTCTGCCCTCTGTCTGATGGTCCTCCCCACACCCCTGCCCTCTGTCTCATGGTCCTCCCCACACCCCTGCCCTCTGTCTGATGGTCCTCCTCCCACACCCCTGCCCTCTGTCTGAGGGTCCTCCCCCACACCTCTGCCCTCTGTCTGATGGTCCTCCCCACACCCCTGCCCTCTGTCTGAGGGTCCAGCCCACACACCTGCCCTCTGTCTGATGGTCCTCCCCACACCCCTGCCTTCTGTCTGATGGTCCTCCCCACACCCCTGCCCTCTGTCTGATGGTCCTCCCCACACCCCTGCCCTCTCTCTGTTTCTCCTCCATGTGGGACTGTGAAAGGTAGCATAGTTTTGGTTGAGCTAAGACTAAAAGCTCTGGAGACCCTGAAGGGATGGTAGGAGCTTCACCTGCCCCAAGGCACCAGGCCCTGTCACTAGCCACAGCCCCCCCATAGATTTGTGGCCATCAGTCATGTAAGGGCAATGCCCCAAGTCCCTCCACAGTTAGAGGACCTGACCACAGGTCACATAGGCTCAAGACAGATCTCCATTATAATGAGTACCTAAAGGCCTGGGGGCTTAGCCAATGAACTTTCCTTCCTTCCCAGGCACCCCTCCCTGCAAAATATATTTAACCTCAGGCCCACCCTGAGAAGTGGGTATGGTTCTACACATCCACTTTCCACCATGACAATAAATGCCTTAAAACCACAGACTGCTTCATTTATCAGGATCCATTGTGGGGGAGCTGAGGAGAAGGCCTTTGCCTACAGAGCCACCATCTAATCCCCCATAGAAGGCCTCCCTGTGCTCCCAGCCACCAAGCTCAAGCCTGCTGACCCAAGGACTCTCCGTGCAGGACCAGCCAGAGCTCCTACTTCCTCCCACCCACAGGTACCCACTCCATTCTCATCTCTTCTGCGGTTTCCAGGGGTGCCTGCATGTCTGAGAGCCTGAGAACCTGATGGCCCTGGTCTCTTTGCAGGCCTGGGGACCACGGAGCCAGCTCCTGCTGTCCTGCACCTCTCAGACTGTGCTTCCCCATCCCAGAACGGGGTCCTGGGGCTTCCCTACATCCCATCACCCGCTCAGTTACAGCATGAAGTAAGCAGATTCAATTTCCGGTCTGCCTCCTCGAGTGGCCAGAGTAGCTGGAGTGGCCATACCCTTTGGTGGTGTATGGAACCCACAATCTTATACCCCCACACCCCTGCTCTCTGTCTGATGGTCCTCCCCACACCCCTGCCCTCTGTCTGATGGTCCACCCCACACCCCCGCCCTCTGTCTGATGGTCCTCCCCCACACCTCTGCCCTCTGTCTGATGGTCCTCCCCACACCCCTGCCCTCTGTCTCATGGTCCTCCCCACACCCCTGCCCTCTGTCTGATGGTCCTCCTCCCACACCCCTGCCCTCTGTCTGAGGGTCCTCCCCCACACCTCTGCCCTCTGTCTGATGGTCCTCCCCACACCCCTGCCCTCTGTCTGAGGGTCCAGCCCACACACCTGCCCTCTGTCTGATGGTCCTCCCCACACCCCTGCCTTCTGTCTGATGGTCCTCCCCACACCCCTGCCCTCTGTCTGATGGTCCTCCCCACACCCCTGCCCTCTCTCTGTTTCTCCTCCATGTGGGACTGTGAAAGGTAGCATAGTTTTGGTTGAGCTAAGACTAAAAGCTCTGGAGACCCTGAAGGGATGGTAGGAGCTTCACCTGCCCCAAGGCACCAGGCCCTGTCACTAGCCACAGCCCCCCCATAGATTTGTGGCCATCAGTCATGTAAGGGCAATGCCCCAAGTCCCTCCACAGTTAGAGGACCTGACCACAGGTCACATAGGCTCAAGACAGATCTCCATTATAATGAGTACCTAAAGGCCTGGGGGCTTAGCCAATGAACTTTCCTTCCTTCCCAGGCACCCCTCCCTGCAAAATATATTTAACCTCAGGCCCACCCTGAGAAGTGGGTATGGTTCTACACATCCACTTTCCACCATGACAATAAATGCCTTAAAACCACAGACTGCTTCATTTATCAGGATCCATTGTGGGGGAGCTGAGGAGAAGGCCTTTGCCTACAGAGCCACCATCTAATCCCCCATAGAAGGCCTCCCTGTGCTCCCAGCCACCAAGCTCAAGCCTGCTGACCCAAGGACTCTCCGTGCAGGACCAGCCAGAGCTCCTACTTCCTCCCACCCACAGGTACCCACTCCATTCTCATCTCTTCTGCGGTTTCCAGGGGTGCCTGCATGTCTGAGAGCCTGAGAACCTGATGGCCCTGGTCTCTTTGCAGGCCTGGGGACCACGGAGCCAGCTCCTGCTGTCCTGCACCTCTCAGACTGTGCTTCCCCATCCCAGAACGGGGTCCTGGGGCTTCCCTACATCCCATCACCCGCTCAGTTACAGCATGAAGTAAGCAGATTCAATTTCCGGTCTGCCTCCTCGAGTGGCCAGAGTAGCTGGAGTGGCCATACCCTTTGGTGGTGTATGGAACCCACAATCTTATACCCCCACACCCCTGCTCTCTGTCTGATGGTCCTCCCCACACCCCTGCCCTCTGTCTGATGGTCCACCCCAAACCCCTGCCCTCTGTCTCATGGTCCTCCCCACACCCCTGCCCTCTGTCTGAGGGTCCTCCCCACACCTCTGCCCTCTGTCTGATGGTCCTCCCCACACCTCTGCCCTCTGTCTGAGGGTCCTGCCCACACCCCTGCCCTCTGTCTGAGGGTCCTCCCCACACCTCTGCCCTCTGTCTGATGGTCCACCCCACACCCCTGCCCTCTGTCTGATGGTGCTCCCCACACCCCTGCCCTCTGTCTGAGGGTCCTCCCCACACCCCTGCCCTCTGTCTGATGGTCCTCCTCCCCACACCCCTACCCTCTGTCTGAGGGTCCTCCCCACACCCCTGCCCTCTCTCTGTTGGTTCTCCCCCACACCCCTGCCCTCTGTCTGATGGTCCTCCCCACACCCCTGCCCTCTGTCTGATGGTCCTCCCCACACTCCTGCCCTCTGTCTGATGGTTCTCCCCCACACCCCTGCCCTTTGTCTGAGGGTCCTCCCCATACCCCTTCCCTCTGTCTGATGGTCCTCCCCCACACCCCTGCCCTCTGTCTGATGGTCACCCTCTTCCTCCTGAGCCCCATGCTGCTGTCTCATCACTTTGATTCTGTTACCCCTCCCTTAAGATCTCTTCATGCCAGCCTAGAATCCTTTCAGGTTCATAACTTAAACCCACCTCCCAAACATATATAGGTACTCATGTATACCATTTCAAATCTAGGACTCAAATCATATCAAATACCTGCAGGGATGCTGAGTCTTTACTCAGTGCTGGGGGGAGTGTGACCTGGTGTGGTCACTATGGAAATCAGCACATAAGTTTCTCCAAACAGAACAAAACCATAAAAATAGAACGACCATACCCAGCTACTATACAGGACCCAGGTATGCCACCCCTAGCTCTGTACCCCAGGGACTCTAAATGCTATCCTGAAGATGCTACACACCTATGCTCCCTGCTGTGCTATTAACAATCGCTAAGAGCCTGGCAGAGGGCGCATGCCTTTGATGCCAGCAGGGTGGGGTGGGGGTGGGGTGAGGAGGGAAGTGGGGGTGGGGGGCGGCAGGCAAATCTCTGAGTGCGATGCCAGCCTGGTCTAGAGTGCCTGGACAGCCAGGGCTACACAGAGAAACCCTGTCTCAAAAAAACAAAAACAAAAACAAAAACAAAAACAAAAACACAAGACACAAAACCATATAAAAACAAAACACCTCAGAAATGGAGCCTGCTTAGAGGCCCGAAAACTAAACGGAAGGCAATCCTTCGGTTCCTTTCTCAAAAGTTCTCCTCAAAACCCCTGAGCTGTCTCCCCAGCCGGTAATTTCATTTCTTTTGAGCACACTTGCATTGAAGTCTTGTGGGTTGTTTTGCCGGCCTAATTGGGGGAAGATGTGCTCCTTCAAGAAGGAACTTGTCCCTTGGCCATAGGGAGTGCTGTCTGCTGGCAATCTTAAGCTTCTGAGTCAGAGCCAGGCCCTTCCTTGGAAGCCCCTGACACTACCTGAGCAGGGGTGGGGGCGGGGCACCTCGCTTGCCGCAGCTGCTCAATGGGCTTCTCTGAGGGGCAGTAACCTGTGGATCCTCTTTGCCCTTGCCAGACCTTCACTGCGGTTGAGGTTCTCCCTGCCCAGCCCCATCGCTGCTTGCTTCTGACCTTTCACTCCGTAGTCACTGTCCCTGGATTATCCCCTTCCCTCCTAACTCTCTCCGTGACTTGACTTTGTGAAGGACCCATCCCATGCAGGACACGAACCAAGAAGTTCCCTTAGTCTAATCAGTTCTGAGAGAAATGCGATCTCACACCCTCCTGGTTCACACAGGTTACCACTGCGCCCACACGCCTCTTCTCTACTTACATGCTTGGAGTCCGGCCTCATATCTGAAAATGTATTTGCCAGGTATTGTGGCACACAGCACCAATCCCAGCCCTCAGGAGGCTGAGGTTGAAGCAGAAAGACTGCATACTCAAAGCCAGCCTGGGGTACAAAAGGACTTTGAAGGACGGGAGAGATAACAGTTAAAGCGTAGACCGCTCTTGCAGAGGACCTGAGCTCAGTTCTCAGCACCGGCTTCAGGCAGAGTACAATCACCCTTAACTTCAGCTCTAAAGAGCTCAACGCCCTCCTGTGGCTTCTGTGGGGACTGCACTGAGGTACACAAACCCTTGCTCTGTGTGTGTGTGTGTGTGTGTGTGTGTGCGCGCGCGCCCATGCACACACATATACACATAATTTAAAATGAAATAAAAACAAACTGAATTTGAAGCCAAGCATGGACTGTATAACAAAACCCTTAAAATAAGTAAATAAAATTAACTCGTCTCTTATCTAGTGTTTTTATATATTTAGGGCAAAAGACTGAAAAGGGCTCTGCCTATCTTATAGTACATTGCACTCACTAGACTTAAAACCCAGGAACCTGATATACGATCATATATATACGAGTATAAATCCTAAATGAAGTCTCACTTGTGTCTTCTGTGCAGTCCATAGGGCCAGTGAGTGGTAAGTGGAGTCAAACAGATCCCAGGCTTTCTTAGACGCCCTAATAAAATGACAAACTGGGACATTGGTTCTGGGTCCTTGTCCAGGAGCAGACTTAGTAAGGCCCAGTCTAGGGCTGAAGGCTGAGTCTCAAAGGAAATAAGGCTTTAGTTCCTTGGAACCCTCCTGAATGTCTGTGGTTATCCAGAGGCAGCCGCATCTGAGGTATTCTATGTTTTCTTTGCCAACATTGTTTGGTTTGGCTTCCTGCTGACCTTGTCCACCCCCCACCCAACCCTTCCACCCTGCAAATAGTATATGAGATAGTAGTTCAGGCTAGTCATGCCCATCCTGGTCTACATAATGAGTTCCAGGGCAGAAAGAGCTACATAATAGAGAGACCCTGTCTCAAAGCAAAACAAAAGACAAAAACAAGATGCTGTATACTTCTTAATAACTCGCTTGGCACAAATCATTGGCTTACGCAAGACTCCCCATCTTCATTCCTCATCTCGGATACGCCCACTTGACACCTCACCCATATTCCTGTGGGTTTGGGCACTGGTGCTGGTTGCCAACCCTAACAGCCTGCATTCCATCCCCAGAGCGCTCATGGCGGACAGAGAGAATCAACCTGATATGTTGTCCTCTGACCTCCACTACGGCATGTGTGCCCCCCACGCACGCAAAGCAGGTAAATAAATGTAAAAAAAAAAAATACCTCACGTGGCACCATATATGGTTTTTTAAATCTCTATTTCAATATCGATTAAAATTTAAACGTATATTTCCACACACGTTTAGCTATTTCCATCCAGCGTGTTGACTCGGTCATCTTATCTCTTTTTAAAATTCTTATTTGGTTGAGAAACACTGTCGTGTCTCGGAAAGTGGCAGAGAAGTCACACGGTGACCTGAGGGCTCAGATGTGGGCGGAAGCTGTGGCAGAACCTATCAGCTCCCATTCATCTCTCCAATAACTTCCTCCTGACTGGCGAGTCCACCCTTCACCAAGGACGCTGGAGAAGGTTGTGTAAATATCCCTGCTTTCTTACTCCCGAGACAGGTTATTTCTGAGGCAGATTCTGCACAGTTCACCGCTGAGTTTTTCTTTTCCTTATCATTTCCCATGTCTCTCCACTGTAACCAAGTCCCCCAGAATGCTGGTTTAACTCAAGTCCTTGTTTGGGGGTCGGCTTTTGGTGTGCTTAGCAAAGGTGCTTGTACCATAAGCATCTTATAAAGCAGATACCGGACCAGTGAGATGGCTCAACAGGTAACGATGCTTACCACCAAGCCTGAAGACCTGAGTGTGGTCCCTAGGACCCACACGGTGAAAGGGAAGAACCAACTCTCACAAGTTGCCCACCTCCACACACAAACCATGGCACATGTGCACATGAACACACGGAATAAGAAAATGCAATTTTAAAAAGTTTTAACACGCCAGTCGGTGGTGGTGCACGTCTTTGGTCCCAGTACTTGGGAAGCAGAAGTAGGAGGATCGCTAAGTTTGAGGACACAGTGGTCTACAGAGTGTGTTCTAGGGCAGCCACGGATACACAGAGAAACCCTGTCTCTCAAAAAAAAGATTTAAAAAAATTTTAAACAGAGCTTGAGAGATAACTCAGTAGTTAAGAGCACTGGCTGCTTTTCTGAAGGACCTGGGTCACATTTCCTACATTCATATGGTGACTCACGACTGACTCCAGTTCCAGGGGGTCCGATCCCCTCTTCTGGCCTCCACAGGCATCAGGCATGTATGTGGTGCGCAGATATACAAAGTACCTACACATATAGAATAAAATACTTTTAAAAATATTGTTTAAACCAAGTCCTTAGGATACACTCAAGAATTGAATAAATTGCCAGTCAAGGCAGCAAGTTTCCCTTTAGTTCATGTGGTAGAGACCCTGTAGCTGTTTTTTGCTACTTTGTGAGTTCTTCTTTTGCTCACCCTTTATCCCCCAGCCTAGTCTCACCCCTGTCACTAGATAGAGGAAAAAAAAGAATGGAGGGGGGAGAGAGAGAGAGAGATCCCTGAATTCTTTCTTCTTTTGTTTTCCCTTTGAGCACGGCTACCAACAAACTGAAACCAACCTCCCAGCTACCAACCCTGCCTCTCCGGGCCCTAGCATCTATATAGCCTCTGAAAATTTCCCAGAATTCCAAACATCACACAATCGCAGAGACTATCTGCAGCTGGCAAAATCACGCCTCAGCTATAGCACCAGGCAGATCACGGTCAGCTGCTGCGGACAGTCCGAAGCAGCCCCTTATCCCTTACCTGGGGTTAAAAATGAAAACATATTCTTATAATATTTCTGTGTTCTTTAAAGAAACCGAAATTCCAGAATTCTCACTCCAGAACCCCGTTATAAGGACCTGTGTGTTGTTAACTGGAGGTACAGTGGGTTCCGTGTCTCTGCATACAACCCTTTGCCAGAGAGAAGTAGGTCCCTTCCTTTGCTTGGAGGTCAGACAGAGGCCTCACTTGATACCCGCTCTCCTCAGAACCCGCTGTTACCTCCTCTGTGCCATTAAGGCCATGACTAGGGTCAAGTTTCAGAGTGTTAGCCTTGAGAAATGCTATCTCTGCCTGGGGAAATGAGATGCTTTTAAAAGAGAACTTCAGGCCCCAGTAAATAGGCACTAAGAGAGAGATGAAGGACTTGGCTGGGAATGGATGCTGAGGGTGTTGAGTGGGGAAAGGGGTGGACAACTAGATAGAAGGAGCTTTACTGATGAGGAATCTCTGTTCTGGCCCTGAGCATCTACCTCTCTGCGTAGGATACTTGGAGCAGTTTCTGGTATTGGAGGGAAGACCATCAGAGTCCACCACAACACAGAGATCCCAGCACTAATTTACAGCTGAGACTCTCAGTAAATCATTGATGGGTATGGACAGCATTAGAAAGTATAACTGGAAAGGTAAAAGGGGCGCTCGGGGCTGGAGAGACGGCTCAGTGGCTAAGAGCACTTATTGCTCATTCAGAGGATCTGAGTTCAATTCCCAGCAACCATATCAGGAAGCTCACAATTGCCTGGAACTCCAGCTCCAGGGATTTCTGACACACTTTTCTGAACTCTGTGGGTACCTGAACTTCACACACACACACACACACACACACACACACACACACACACACACACTCACGCGCGTGCAAACACACATGCATGCACACACATGCATACACACGTGTGCACATACACAGATTCCTTCCTTCCTTCCTTCCTTCCTTCCTTCCTTCCTTCCTTCCTTCCTTCCTTCCTTCCTTCCTTCCTTCCTTTCTTCCCAGGAGTGCTCATTATCCCACAGGAAGCAACATCAGGAACAGATACCAGGGAAGGCTGGTGAAACAAGAGGAAAAGGCAATGCTCTCAAGTTTAGATGCTTTTGAGGAAGCGTTCGGAGAGCCTGAAACTTACGACTGGGAGGATGGGCGCCCGCGTGTTGGGAACTGGTGCTAGAGAGCGTTGGGGAAACTGCAGAGGGGGGTTCAGCTGCTGCCAAGGAAGGCGCTGCTGACGCCAGGGTGCGAAAGCGATGCCAGGGCGAAGTTACAGGGACAGGAAGCCAATAGAAATAAGCAAGCCCCTCTTCCTGAGGCGGCTTTCCCAGCCTCTGCCCTGCACCCTTCCCTGGCAGCGCACAGCGGAAAGCAGCTGTGGGTCTTCTGAGCCAACTCCAGCATCGCACAGCACGGATCGAAGGTGAATGTAGCAAAAAGAGGCCATCACTGAGCTAACAGAAGCGCAGATTAACATAAAGGAAGGAACGCACAAGCTTCCAGAACGAGAGAATTCAGTTGAGAGGGTCAGAGAAGTGAGCCTGCTGGAAGAAAGACACTGCTTAAAACCACAGGGCCCTTTAGGGGCTAAAGAGGTGGCTCAGCAGCTAAGAACGCTGGGCTGCACTTCCAGAGGACCAGGCTTCAATTCCCAGCACCCACTATGTGTGACTCCAGTTCCGGGGGAGTTGATGCCCTCTCCTGGGTTCCATAGTCATTGTATGTACAGGGTGCACACACTCACAAGGCACACAAAACACCCACATATAATAAAATAAAATAAAATACAGAGGGCCCGCCAGCTGTGTGCCACCCCTGCTGTTTCTCTCATTGGAATAAACAGAAATGAACCCCCAAGCAGCTCGCCAGTGGCCATCCATCCATTCCAGGTAGGTGGACAGTAGGCGAAGTTGCTGCAGGGCCAGGAAGTGACGCTCAACACATCAAGAGCAATGTGGCTGCCACCACCAGCAAAGCCAGAAAACCAGCCAAAGGCCTTTACCCACAGGAATCTATGGGAACCTGAAAATCCTAAACTGAGAGCAGTGGGCACTGTTGGCCAAATAGACCAGGGGTGTGTGATGCGAAGGCCCAAGGAGTCATTACTACTGAAAATCACCGGATCCAGAGCCCATTGTCAGAAGGAAAGACTAGGTTCTATTTTGTTTGAGACAAGGTCTTGTGCTACTCCGGCTGGCCAAAAAATCACTCTGTATTTGAGGATGGACTTGAACTCGTGCTCCTCCTACCTGATCTCTAGAGTGCCGGGGTTACAGGTATGCACCACCATACCCAGTTTTATAGAGTGCTTGGGGTCAAACCCAGGACTTTGCGTATGCAGGAAAAGCAGATATGCGTCCACGGGGAACAGATGGCGATGCGCATGCGCAGTCGTATCTCGGGATTCTGATACATTACGGGAACTGTCGTTCTGGTTCACTGTGACGAGGATCACATGCTCATCACATGCCTGATGAAGGGGAAGCAGCAAGAGTTATGGATGCCCTATAAGACAAAGGCAGGTGTTGTGTGAATTTTCCTGGGGTATCGGGAGCAAAGGTTCATTCAGGGCAAAATAAGTCCACTTTGGTGTGGGTTGGTGAATCACTGAGTTTATTTGTTTTTCATGCGTGCGTGCATGCATGCGTGAGTGTGTGTGTGTCTGTCTGTCTGTCTGTGTCTGTCGCCCACATATGTATGTGAGTGCTCTCTCCCATGCATGCACAGGGTCAGAGGAGGATACTGGGTGTCCTGTTTTAGCAGCATCCCTTCTATTCCCTTGAGACAGGGTCTGTCACTAAACCTGGAGCTAGCCCTAGTGATCCATGTTCCACGAGGCTGGGGTTAGCACAGCCACTGCTTGCTCCTCACATGAGTGCTCCAGATCTGAGCTCAAGTCCACGTGCTTGTGCACCAAGCATTCATCCCCAGTAGGCCATCCCCTCAGCCCCGGTGGGCCACATCTTCTGTCCCTTGAGGGTAATTTTGGTTGCTCTGATTCCAAAATGAAAAGGGCTGTGTCATACTAGGAGAGAATGAGTGGGCCCGAGACAAAAGGTTCAGGGCTCTGAACCAACTCCTAGGGATAACGTGATCCAGGACAGGTGGTAACCGCCCTTTCAAGGACACGGACAGACTATCATGTTGTGGTCAATGTTATATTGGCCGTTTTACCCCACTTAAACCTTATAGTTCCCAAATTACAGATACAGAAGCCTTCAGATTCATAGTAAGTCATTTTTTTTTCTTTTTCTTTTTTTCGGAGCTGGGGACCGAACCCAGGGCCTTGCGGTTGCTAGGCAAGCGCTCTACCACTGAGCTAAATCCCCAACCCCCATAGTAAGTCTTTAAAGCACTAGAGCTGGGAAGATATCAACCCTCCAAGCTATTTTGTCTACTTCCCTGCCAATAACCCCGAGATATCACTTCCCATGGTCCACCTGGGCTGCTCCTACTCCAACTGGCCGGCCCTCATGGCCAGTACTCATGACTTAACTATGCCATGGCGACTTCTTTTTCCCCTCTCTCTTTCTCCTGGTCCCTGCCTGAGACCCTGAGCCTGAGAACCTTTACTCTACCTCCTCTCTTCTGCCAGCCCAGGTTGTAGGCATCTTTATTAACCAACCAAGGATGACTTGGAGAGCAAGGCTTACACAACAAAAGCTGGTATATGTGAGGGTCTCCTCATCTTGGAGCAACATGATCTTGGGGTACAGAATTTAGCATTTAAATCCAAGCAGCACCAGACCAACCCCCTACACTATCGGGCTTTCTACTTACTACCTAGAAAGAGGCATTCAGTGGGCTGCTAGGTTTTGGAGACAGGGTTCATTTCATTTGGGAATGTTGCTCCAGTCCATTTACTGTGTGGATACTGCCCACGTGACAGGAGTGTCCTAGTGTCTAGGGACACTGTGGAGCCCTTGGCAAGTCCCTGTAAGAGACTCATGGGATTCTGTGCCATGTAGCCAGGGATCAAAGGATCAGTCTCTATTTAAAATCCAATACTTAGCTTCGCTTTGACTAGATACTGAGCCGTTAGCCATACAGGATCTCACCGTGCAACCCAAACTTCCCATGGTAGGTTGTGTCTTATCCGCCAATCTGCACCAACCCAGACTGGCCCGTGCACAACAATCCACAGCAGATTGGCAATGGAGCCCGCAGTACCAGAGGTCAAAAACAGACTGCAGAAGCCGGACCAGCAAGCCTGTATTATCATTTCTGTTTACACCAGAGCCTCCTCTCTCACACCTGTGAGGTCATGGGAGATTCCTTCTGACCAATGGACCCAAGGAGGAAGAATATCTGGCCTTGGCTTGTGGCGTGTGAGGAACCAAAGAAGCTCAGAGGGAATCTGTGTCCTCCTGGGCACAGCCAAGTCAAGGACCCACGTCCATGGGAATTCAGCAGAGCCTTTCTCCAACCTGGGGCCAGGCTCAGGGTATGGCAAAGCCTTCTTCCGTCTGGTCCAAGTCCAGATGTTGTCAGTGTGTGAGAAAACAACAGCTGCAGCTTCCTCCTCCCAGATGTTAGCCTGAGACTGCTCCCCTACAGATGTGTCCTAAGACTGGCTGACTCCTCCTGACTGTACCATATATGAGAAACTCACGGCAGTTCCAAGTTGCTGCAGAAGCTGGCGCCACTCCATCAGAGAGCCCATGGCCCACTGGACCCCAGCTTTTCTGTACGTGTGTCTGTGCGTCTGTGTGTCTGTACTGGCTTCATTTCCTCATTCTTCCAGATAGGTTCCAGGTGCCAGTGGAGATTGACCGATGGTTCCTCTCACCGGTCCTGAAGAAAGATCATTAGGGAAGAAGATTCTCCCCACCCTCATCCCCACAGGAGGGAGCACTTCAAGCAGTTCGTCAATCAACTCATCAGTTTAATGTAGAAAGAAACGTAGAATAAGGTAGGGGGCTCCCGAGCTGTTTGAAGGGCTTAGCCAGTTTCTCAGGAACTTGTGAAGAGTGAGATTTTAATGAGTTACGCACAAGGTCTAAAGAAGAAGCCTGTGGGCTGATCAGTAGGCAATGATACAGATGTGTGAAGCTCCGTCTCGTTTGATTGTCTGCCAGACACCCGTTAGCAAGCCCCAAACATCCAGGCAGCTCAAATGGCTCATCCAATGAACTCGCCTCTCTTCTCAAACATTTATGCCCGTTTAGCTAATGAACCAAAAGTCACAGTGATGGGAATAGACACTGTGTGTGGCCCAACAGCATGGAGTCCCTAACACCAAGTTAGCACCACTAAGTGTCCAACCTGTCAGAACAGGTACAGGTTGAGCTCTTGCCCTGATACTGTTCCTCTTGGAGACTATCTGGCCACAGATTATCGGGGACCAGAGTACCCCAGAAGGACATTAACTCTTCTAGGGTTTCGCAGAATTGATCGATTTAGAGTACCTTTTGCATCCACAGTCTCTTGGATAGCACCACTCTCTGAGCCGCAACAGTATGTGGAATCCTCAAGAACGTGACCATGGAAGAGGTGCGTCATGACTGACACTCATGGTGTCTTACCAGATACCACCTGTCCTACTCTGTATCACCAGCCGCCATCATAAACAAAACAAAACATTGAAGTAAGCAATTGACGGCGGAGGCTAAGGCATCTCCTAGAAAGTGGGCCGTGAGTTGTCCTTAATGTGATTTTTATCCCTTGAACAAACAGCGCCTTGGATGGAGGGAATCCCTATAATCTAAGTCTATGAACCAAGAGACCCCATCACCTTTATTGTCAATGCCCCACCTGACAGAGCAATCTCCTTTATCTCCAACGCTTTAGTCCATGTCAGGATAAAGATCTTAGATCTCAGAGTAGGGAGAGAACACAGAGGGCCTGTTCGCAGCTTAACTCAACTCAAACTTGTGTCTGTTCCCTGGTAGTTTGGGGCCTCTCACAACCAGTAGATCCACAGGCAAATAAAGGAGCCTGCCATTGGCAGATAAAACTACCTGTGCTGACCCAGGAGGGGAGAAAGGAAAGAAGAGGTGAGTCATTACAGTCTAAGCTAGGGGAGGAAGAGCATCCTCTACTCTCCTGATTGCCCATCCCCCACTTTATTCTCTCTCCCTCCCTCCCTTCTCTCCTCCCCTCTCTCCCCTCTCCTTTCTCTTGCATCAGCTTCCCTAAAGCTAAGATTGCAAGCATGTGACAGACACCCCGGCTCTTCTCCTTTGAATACATTGTGAGTGGCCGCCAGCACGGAGAAGCACTGCCCGGCTGGTGAGTTTGCGGTGGAAGAAGAGGACTCTGAGCCTGTACAGGAGGGAGACATAACAAGGTCTGTCGCTGGCCCACCCTTGCTGCTTAAAGCTGCCAGTGTATCCCCAAGAGTGGCAGCCCCGAGCCAGCACCACTGAGAGCTAGCTGAAGTGTTGCTCAGTGGTGCCAAGGAATCAGACACCTTTGGAGAGCTGTCTCCACACTCCCGTGGCAAATGGAGGCCCCCAGCTCCTGCACCTTTCTGAGCAGATGACTCTGAGATAAGTGTTTTGTGCCATTACCCAGGGTTTCCTGCCGGGCAACTTGGTAGCCGTCCTCTAAGATAAAAAAACGTGCCCCTGCACACCTTGATTCCCACTTCCCCGGTCCTGTTATTTGCATGCCCCAAACAAACTATATTTACTGGAGCCTTTCTCTCAAGCTCAGCTCTTCGAAGAAACCACACTAAGGCACACTGGTTTAGAGAAAGAATATGCTGCTATTTTTAAAGATCTCTTTCTGTTGTGTGTGATATGTGTGTAGCGCGTGTGTGTGGTGTAGTGTGTGTGATATGTGTGCATGTGTGTGTGTCTATTTGACTATTTGTACATATGCACGTATGTGTGTATACCCTCTCCTAGTATGTTGGTGTGATGAATGTGTGTATGTGTGTGGCATGGTGTATGTGTGTGTAACCTCTCCTGGTAGTGTGTGATGTATATGTAGTGTGTGATGACTATGTGTGTTTGATGTTTATGGTATGGGGAGGGGTATGTGTGTATGTGATATGTGATGTGTGTGTGGCATGTGTGTGTGGTATGGATATGGAGATATGTATGTTGTATGTGTGTGATGTGTGCATGTATATATATGTGTGTGTGTGTGTTGCATGTGTGCATTGTCTCCTGGTATGTGTGATATATGTGTGGTGTGTGCTTGGTGTGTATGATGTGTGTGGGTGTGGTGTACAAGTCTGTAGTGAATATGTGTATGTGTGAAGTGTGTTTTGTGTGTATGGTGTATATGGGAGTATGTGTGTGATATATGTCTGTGTGGTATGTATGGTGTGTGGGGGAGTATGTATGTATGGTGTGTGTATATGTGTGGTGTGTGCTTGGTGTGTATGATATGTGTGGGTGTGGTGTATGTATGTGTAATGTATGTGTGGTGTGTGTTTGGTGTGTATGGTGTGTGTGGGAGTATGTGTGTGTTATGTGTGCATGTGGTGTGTATGGTGTGTGTGTGTGTGTGGTTTATGTGTGTATGTATAGTGTGTGTTTGGTATGGTGTGTGGGGGAGTATGTGTGTATGGTATGTGTGTATGTGTGGTGTGAGTGTGTATGGTTTATGCGTATGTAGTGTGTGTATTTCGTGTGATGAAGGATGTATAATACAAGTATTAATCCTTCTGATAGTTGGAGTCATGAATGTTTTACATTTCCTCAGCTTTACCCTTGGCTTGTTTTCATGAGCAGCTCCGGCACATCAGAAGCTATTTTTAATTGGCAATTAGGCGATTATTAGTGAATTCAGTGGAGTCGCAGGCCGGCACATGGCAGGGGAGGAAGCACAGATTATTCTTTCAAGAATCTGGGCTGGAGGAAGACCAGCCTAGGGGTAGCAGCCGACTGGGGGGTGGGGAGGGAGCATGGTGTAGGAACTGTGGAATGTCCTTTTGGGAGAAACTTGAGCATGTTTATAGGCTGAAGAAAAGTAGCCAATAGCAGGGAAGGAGGCAGAAATGGAGTCAAGAAAGGGATAATTGAAAGAGTCAGATCCCAGAGGTGCCCTGAGGGGATCAGACCATGTCCTAAGTGGAGGAACTCCTTTTGAACCTCAAGCTAGCTTTACCCTCAGAGGCTGGGGGGAGGAGGGTGAATAAAGGCAGGAGTGTGTTGACTTTATCAGTAGGCTAATTCCATGCCGCCCAGCACTGACAGTGTTTCTATAGAGACCTTGGTGGATCTGAGGGGTGGGAAATGGAGAAGTCCCATGCAGGGGCTCCTACAGTAGGAGGCAAGAACCCTCACTGAGAAGCAACTGGGTGTCTCTTGGAGTCAGAAAAGTCAGGGTAAGGCTTTGGGTGATGGGGAGGGATGGAATGGAAGGCCCACTTTAGAATTAGCCTATAAGGAAAGCCTGGGAACTGGAGTCTTGCAAATCAAGTGGATAGGCAGACCAGACAGGGGACTTGGTGGACCTCACTCCAGCAGCTTGGGGTAAGGAAGTTTCTTCCATCGTCACCTACTGGATTTAGCTTCACACAGGCCATTTCGCACCTCTGAGCAGTTCCTAGTTCTGTAATCACAGAAAAGTAATGTCAGCTCGAGAGGGCTGCTGTGAGGTTTTCATAAGATAATGGCATGGTGGGAGGCATCTAGATCAGTGTGAGGCCCAAGAGGGTTCCTCAGATCTTCTCCCTCCTCGTCCCCTGCCTATAACACCCTGAGCCAGCATTCCCTAGATGGAAAGGGGCGTAGGTGTTGGTACCGTGCATTAGGAGGTGCTGTTACACATAACCACTTTAAACACAACCGCCTCCCACTATTTGTGGCATTGCGGTCTATAGAGTCACTGCAAGAATGGACTTTGCAAATCCTGAATCATTGCCCTGAGAGGAAACACAGGGTCAGGTTCCTGCAAGTCCCTGAGCATATTTTCAGCCACCGATCAATATATAACTTCATTCTATGCGTGTTTTTGTTTAAAGACACTTTATTTAAAAATATCCAGCGGTCCTTCAAGATCCTGGAGGACTCTCACGCTAACCAATACCATGGATGCTCACATCCATGTGAAATGGTGCTGTACTGTATATAACCTATACACTCCTATCCTTAGATTTAAATCAATAGATTGCTTGTAGCACCCTACATAGGAAGATGCTACTTACATAGTTTTTTATAGCATTCTTGGGGGAAGTGACAATTTAAAAGTCTGTTCATGTTTAGCACTGGCGATTTTTTTTCCCAACTATCTTTGACCTATAGTCGCTACCTCGAGTCTCAGTTTCCAGGTCACAGATTTTAAGAGTAAGTGAATTTGCCAACATGAAATCCACCAGTAAGTAACAAGGCCCAACTAAATCTTCAGTTTTCTGATTATAAAGAAAGGAGAGTTAAAGAGGACGAAAGCGAAAATCCCTCAGAATTCCAGCGCGCAGCTGAACACACTCAGAATTGCTGCTGTGGCTCTGCAGAACTTTCAGTCGGAAATAATCCGTGTAGAATTCCCCGTGTGCCCACGTCTAAGTGTCAGTGTAGATTTTTTTCACTGAACAGTATTTCTCAGAGAGCTCCTTCTTCCCCTCCTAAAACTCCTGATGCTATTTCATAGAGTAGTAAGTGTTTCTTAGCAACAAGTGGCTGACACAGTAATCAGGATCTCTGTCTTAGCTCCGCCCATTCATTCACATCCATGTTGATGGGCAGTTCATCCACATCCACGTCGGGGGTGGGGACAGTTCATCCACATCCACGTGGGGGGTGGGGGCAGTTCATCCACATCCACGTGGGGGGTGGGGGCAGTTCATCCACATCCACGTGGGGGGTGGGGGCAGTTCATCCACATCCACGTGGGGGGTGGGGACAGTTCATCCACATCCACGTGGGGGGTGGGGGCAGTTCATCCACATCCACGTGGGGGGTGGGGACAGTTCATCCACATCCATGTGGGGGGTGGGGACAGTTCATCCACATCCACGTGGGCGGGGGGCAGTTCATTCACATCCACGTGGGGGGTGGGGGCAGTTCATTCACATCCACGTGGGCGGGGGGCAGTTCATTCGCATCCATGGGGGGGGGCAGTCCCACTCCACACAGTCATTCAGAAGCTCAGGTTCCTTCCAAATGTTTGCTCTGCTAGCCCTTTATTACTGAAGCCAAATCCCTGGTGTATATATCTCTGTTCCAACTCAAGGGCACACAGCTCACAGTAGAGCAAAAACTCATTGCCCTAAAGTCTGTTTCTCCTCACCATCCACTGGGAAGAGCTTGGTTACCAAAGCCACACCGTGCTGTGAGAGAAAGCCTGGTTTCTAGCAGCGCGGCTGCACTTCCAGTTGCTTCTTTATTATCATCCGCAAACAGGAAGGAGGCTTTGGACGGACAACTTGGCGACTCTGCTCCGTCTCCACTTTCTGTACTCTGGTACCTTCCTTAGCCAGTTTAGACCAGAGGATCGTGGTCTAAACTGGCTAAGACCGCTTTGGGTCTCACATTCAATAATGCGTTGCGTAAGCTAAGAATGTCTTCTCGTTCTTCCTGTGTGCGAGTCTGCCAACCGCACAGAGCATTTCAGGTCCTAGAAAAAGGCCTGGCTCTATCAAAATACACACTGAGTATCAAAGCCTGTTTGATTCATCACCAAGCCATTTCTATGGTTGTTTTTTCATTTCTCTCTAGATATACATACATACATACATACATACATACATACATACATATATATATGGAATATGTGTTAACGTATCAGTTAAGATTCTTTAGGTTTCCAAGTGACAGTCTGCCACTATGAAACTTGCTTAAGCAAAAGTCCAGGCTCTGAACCAAAGTTAGTTTCCTCTTCCCCTCGGGACCGGCTGCTCAGACTAAGCACAGCATGGCTACTCCCAATGCCAAAGCGTGCTTCCAGAATTCTCCGCTCTCCTTTGTCTTTTTCTCTGGGTTTTTCCAAGTGAGACACCACCAACCCATTACCAACAAGAGGGACGTAACCATCGTGATTTGGATGAAATACAATTCTCTCCCGGAGCTGGGTGGGGTCTGCCTTCCTGTGATCATATTGGGAAGAGAGTCACTTGAACAGCATCCAGGCTCTGGATGTAAGGGATAGCTGTCACAGGAGCAGCCAAGCTGTCTCTTGTGATGGTGAAAGAGGAGCCAGGTGAGGGTGATGGGAGGCATACACGCAGAAGGAAATGCGTTTTTCTTAAATTGTACTTCAATAAAGTTTAAGTCTGGTGAAGACAGGAGCCACCCTCATGCAGAGTCATTTCCAATGGATGAAACAAGTGTTCTGGAAGGAAAGCTCCTGAGACTCCAAGAGGAAGCAAAAAGGCTCAAGACCCTCAGGCAGTTACAAGATTCACTGAGCCCCACCCCAAGGGTATACAAGCCTTAAAGCAATTGATAAAGACTGTCAGGCATGCAGCTGCCTGCAAGAGGTGCAGGGAATCCCACGGACATGACTTTTGTGATCTGTCAGCCATGCTGGGGTGGGATCCTTTGAGTCACCCATGCTCCTTTAAGTAACCCCAATAAGCCGACTGGTTCACTATGCCTGAGGTGCCCTGTCTGGATGAATACACCTTTGTTCATATCACCACGGGGTAAGTTACTCAACATGCTCTCAATACTTCCTCTCCGTCATCCCCTCTTATCCACCACTGATTTTCATAGTGTCTACTTTTTTTTTGTAATCTGATGGTCTTATCCTGACTAACAGTCATGCTCCAAACTGACCTCTTGCAGGTACTAAGACAGCAACCGCCTCTCTGGGCCAGCCTTTCCTCCCTCCCACAAGCCTCCGCTTTGCTCACCTGTGCCCAGCACTGCGTGCAAAGGGTCCCCATCCTCCACTGCACTGGTTATGTAGTGAGCATCCTGCACGCCAGGAAACCGGAACCAAAACATTTGTCTGCTTGAAAGCCCAACGCCTTCAAGAAATTCTTCTCTAAGATGCCCATGCCTTCACCTTCCCCAAACTTCTTCCTTATCCCACCTCCAACGGTACAGAGCGGCTTGCAGCTCCCCATGTTTCTCCCTTTCATGCCTCTGTTCTCTCTCACACACACACACCTTCTTAGAAATCCCTTTCTTCTTCTCCATCTGGCACAGATTACAAGGTCTACCATTATACTTTTTTCTTACTCCACCTCCTTACACACACACACACACACACACACACACACACACACTCACTCACTCACTCACAGATACGCAGCAATGCAGAAACATTTGATGAATGGCAAGAACCCTTGAGGCCAGGCATTAGCCAGGGTTCTCTCCACAATCTTCTACTAAGAAGCTTTTCTCCTTAGAAAGCGAAGAGGAAACAGAACCTGAAGGTTTAGGAGTGCGGCTTCGAATTTAGCCTAAGCCAACAGTAGGGCACGTCTCTAATTTTATCACTACAATCCAGGCAGACCTTACATTCTATGCAGACTACACAGCATCGTCTTGTCTTAGTACACAGCTATTATTTCCCTTAGTTCTTCAAATTGATCATCCAGAGAGAGGCTTCTTACTTAGGCGCCGTCCTCTCACTTTTTCTGCATTAGCTGTCCTCTCGCCCCCTGCCGCCAGGACCCTAAGCAACCCTGACAGCTGTGCAGATCCAGAAGAAACAGCTGTTTTTCACGTCCCTGGGGGTCAGGAGCACAGCGGCGACGAGGCGGGGTCTGGAGGCCCCTCCCCTCCCCCCGCCCGCCGCGGGGGCGGAGCGGCTTGGGTCCCGCCCGCGGGGGCGGAGAGGGAGCCGGGGCGCCGGGCAGTTCGGCTCGGCTGGTTCCGGGTTGAGAGGCTGTGCTGGACCGAAGCGGTGGCCTCTGAGCTGGTGCGGGTAAGGGGCCGCGCGGGGCCGGGATCTGCGGCCAGGGTCGGGCAGCTGAGCGGGCCAGCACCCCTCCTCTGCTCTGCCGGGCAAAGCCGCGGTGCGGCTCGGTCTGGCTGCTCTGTCCCGCAGAAATCCCCATCCCCAGCTCGACCCCCTCCCAAAGCTGTCCGGGTCCCGGGATTCCAGCCCCACAGTGGCCTCCGCCCCTCTTCGGGATCTCCTCCTCGCAGCATCTATCCCTTGGGACTGTCTGGTCCTCTAGATCCTCCTCGCCTGGAGCCCCTTCCTTGGGACGCCCTCGGCCTCTCTCCTCCAGCGCTCATCGCTGGTGGCCACCTAGGACCTCGAAACCGAGCTCCGGTGCTCGCATCCCGGGTGGCACCCACTCGGCACCGAACCCTCGCGCCTCCGGCGTCTCAGATAGCTCCCCTCGCGCTCCCCGGTGCCTGTCGCCCGTGCCCCCGTGGGCCTGGCCCCCGGGTACCGCCCCCAATCGCGCCGCGCCGGCCGCCGGCCTCCCGGGCTCCGCTCCGCACCGCCCCCGGCGCCATGGCGTGCAGCCTCAAGGACGAGCTGCTGTGCTCCATCTGCCTGAGCATCTACCAGGACCCGGTGAGCCTGGGCTGCGAGCACTACTTCTGCCGCCGCTGCATCACCGAGCACTGGGTGCGGCAGGAGGCTCAGGGCGCCCGCGATTGCCCGGAGTGCCGGCGCACGTTCGCCGAGCCCGCGCTCGCGCCCAGCCTCAAGCTGGCCAACATCGTGGAGCGCTACAGCGCCTTCCCGCTGGACGCCATCCTCAACGCGCGCCGAGCCGCGCGACCCTGCCAGGCTCACGACAAGGTCAAGCTCTTCTGCCTCACGGACCGCGCGCTCCTCTGCTTCTTCTGTGACGAGCCCGCGCTGCACGAGCAACACCAGGTCACTGGCATCGACGACGCCTTCGAGGAGCTGCAGGTGCGAGGCGGACAGGCGGGGGCGTAGGTGGGGTCAGGGTTCCAATAGGGGCAAGGGACGCAGGCAGACTTAAAGCTAAAGGGGCAGGGCTCGGGTGAGGGGCGGGGCAGGGGCGGGGCCCTTGGGCATCTCTGTGTCAAATGGACTTGAGAGAGATCTGGGTGGGAGACAGACAGGTCAAGGTGGGGTGGGCCAATGGAGAGAGGGAGCCACAGCTGGACCAGATGCTGGCTGAGGCTGAGGCAGAATGGGAGACATCAGCTCCTTCTGGTCTTCTGGGCAAGGACAGGACCACCATCACAACTAACCTGGGAGTCAGAGTGGGGTGTGTGGGAGAGGTAAGCTGCTCTAAATGGAACCACAGAATTCTGGCATGTTTGGGGCATTGTGGGAAGCGGTTTGCTGCTCCAGGTGTTCACAGAGATGTCGAGTAAGGGCAGGGCCTCGGTTGTACCGTGCAAGTGAGGGTTAAGCTTAAGACGTACAAATTGTTCAGATGGCAGGTTAGGGTGCCAAGATTAGATCGAGGTGTGTGAGGGTCTAAGGTTGGCATCAAGTTCAGTAATGACAAGAACTTTTTCCCGGATTTAAACAGGAAAAAGGGTAGGAGCCAATTGAGAGTGGAACCAGGAATTAAAGATTCGAGATTTGGGGTTGGGGATTTAGCTCAGTGGTAGAGCGCTTGCCTAGCAAGCGCAAGGCCCTGGGTTCAGTCCCCAGCTCCAAAAAAAAAAAAAAAAAAAAAAGATTCGAGATTTGGAGAATTAGAGTCAGAGGTGATTGGAGAAGGTGAAGACAGGTCTCTAGGCGTCCCTAACGCCTCTTGATGACCCCTCTTGTCTTCTATACAATCTTTGAGTACCCAACTAAACACAGCCTTTAATTGCAACTAGTCTCCCCAAAACCTTTCCATTGTTATTGACAAGAGGGAAAGACCCTCAGTGTCTTTAATACTCCAAGGCCCCACTCAAACATTTTCCCTTAAAAGTCTTCCTCAAGCTCCATTGGCACGTGCGTGTGTGTTTTATAGAAAGAAATGTATATATAGAGAGAAATATAGGTAGATGCACATGCTGAGAACTACATTTTCCTGGATGTCTTCTATCAAAAAGATAGTATTGGTATCAATAATCAATTATTTTATTGTCTGTGTGCAAGCATCTTGCCCACCTGTGTGTGTATACACCATGTGCGTGTATGGTACCCAAGAGGCCAGAAGAAGGTGTCAGATCCGTGGGGCTGGAGTTACACATGGTTGTGAGTCACCAGCGTGGGTGCCGGGAACCAAACCCAGGTCCTCTGCAGGATCGAGCGCTCTCAGTTGCCGAGGATACACCTGTGGCAGCCCCGGACGTCAGACTCTTTTTGAGTGTGGGAAGCATTCCAGGATCAACTTGATTTGGAGAATACAGTGTATCTTCCATATTCTCCCCATTAGAGAATTCTCAGTTACACGTTCTCCCTTGGAGAAAGCTTGATGGAAAGACACCCACTGAAGTCTATTGAACGATTCTCAAGTTTCTTTGAATCCTTTTCTCAAGCTGACCTATTTCAACCCAGCTGTTCTCTTCCCGGGGTTTGGGATCCCCCTGGTAGAGAAGCCCTCGAGGCAGCACTAGCTCTTTCCTTGGCATTGTTATTACTCCCGAACCTGGCTCAGGCTCAGCCCACAGGTCCTATCAGTAAAATGAATGAATGAATGAATGAATGAATGAATGAATGAATGAATGAACGCGCTTGGTCTAAGTTCACCTCAACTGAAGGATTCAGAAGTGGAAGTTTTTATCTTTTAAAAGAAATGGAACTAGAGTCGCTAGCCTGTGAGTCCTCCATCCCTCAAGAGACTTAATCAGGAATTTAAATACCTACTATCTTCCTGCCTGGGCGTTGATGAGGCTGACCCAGAAAGAACTATTTGAAGTGTCAGCTAGGGTGGGAGCATCAGCAGCTCACGTCCCAGTCCTTGCTTCTCCTGAGATCTCTGGAGAACTTGTGTGCCCTGCTGGCGAGCTCCCCCTCTCTCACCTGAGGAAGAGACTTGCCATGATGCCCCCTTTAAACTACAGCAGATGCTGGCAGAGAAACTTGCCTCCCCTTGGGGAGGCTTTGTTGAAAGGTGGGGTTCAGGCCACGTTCCACCCCCACCTGCCTCTCCTGCCTCCTGGGAAACCGGAGTCATTAGCTGCTGGGAATGGGACAGAATGGGACAAGCTCCGTCCTCAAGGTCTGCTCCCCCCAGCAGCTAGTGGTTGCTGGAGCCTGTGCCGGGCCCCTATCCTGGGGAATGACAGTGAAGCTGGGAAAGCCTTGGAGATCATCTGGTGCAGAGCTCACTTGACAGATGGAGAACTGGTGGGGGAGGGGACTTGCCCAAGGCCTTGAAGGCAGAGGAGGCCAGGCTCACACACAACTGGGGACTCCAGGCCCCCAACCCAGAATTAGGCCTGCTGCTTTTACCTTTATTCTAAGGCTTGAGGCTACGGAGTGCAAAGATTAGTAGCTTTGTCCTTATCAGCAGGCTGCTCCACCCTGGCCCTGCCATCTGCTGGCTGTGTGACCTTAGGAAAGTGACTTGCTACCTCTGAGCTTCTGGCCCCTTGACCTGCTGTGCAGAACTGCTCTGTGCCCTAGATGCTGGAGGGCAGTGGGTATGTGCCCTGCCTGGTGTGCTGCCTGAGTTCAGTCAAGTCACCTCAGTTGTCTGAGTCTCCCTGTGTCACGTTACGCCCCCAGGAAAGGTGATGTAAGGGTTAATAGTTTCTGATCCAAAGCGCCTAGAACGGTGGCTGGCAACCGTAACTCTTAGACATCTGTGTTTATTCTAGTGACTGTGTTTACATAGAAAGTGGGACAATATGACATAAAAAGCCAAGTACCCCTCATCCTACCTGTGGCTAAGCATGACTAGAATTACTGTGTAGTTGTGTAGAAACCTCGTGTGTGTGTGTGTGTGTGTGTGTGTGTGTGTGTGTCTGTGTGTCTGTGTGTCTGTGTGTGTCTGTGTGTGTCTGTGTCTGTGTGTGTCTGTGTGTGTCTGTGTGTGTGTGCACACGTGCATGCATGCCCCCCCCCAAACTACTGCTGAGCACCTGGACCACAGAGCAAAGAGAAGGGAGGAGCCCATCTCCAAAGAGTTTGGGGTTCCCGAGCCAAGGGCTGCCCCAGCTGTCCTCGCATAATCTTCACAGCACCTGCTGTGGGGATGTCGAGATTTATTCTCTTGTAAATGGAGGCAGACACACAAAACTAAGTGGTAGTGAGTGTCAGGGTCAGGACTTGGGATCAGTCCAACTTGGGCCACAGACAGCCTCTCTGGTGCCCCTGAAGGCCATTCCCTGGCCTCCCCTTTATCATCCAGAATTGTCTCCTACCCGTCCCGCCTGGTTTTTTTTTTTTTTGTGTCAAGAGCACTTAGCCCAGCCAGACTAGGGGCAGTGTCTGTTGGTTCCAGCTGACGCAGCCGCAGGGGCAGGTGGCTGGGTGTCACTCTGACCAAGCAGAGCATCCGGCTCCCTAGCCATCTCAAGTTCCTGACCCCCAGAGAGAGGATCCGATTCATCCGAGCCTCCCTTTCAAGGCCTCATGTGATCACTGGAGCTTTTCCTAAGGCGAGCCTCAGTGCCAGCAAAGGCATCAGGGCTGGGCCTTGGATGGGAGCCTGACAGGCTGGGCACAGGGATGAGAGCCCTGGAGTCAGCCCCAGGAGGGAAGAGTAGGGTTGGGGACGGTAGGGCTCAAATCTTGGCTCCGACTTTTCCTGCAGGGTGAAAGGCATGGGCTTTTCTGAGCCCTCTTCTGGTCGGTCAGACAGACGGATGGATGTCTCTGTCCTGGGGAAATGGCACTCTGCAGTCTTGTTTCTTTAGGGGTTCTGTGCACGTAGCAGCCTGTAAGAGTGTGAGTGAGACTGGCGTCTGCACTGCATACGTCTCCTCGAAGGCATCTGAGCAGCCGGGAATGCCTCACCCAGAGGCACAGAGCACAGGTCACAGTGGAGGAGAGAGCTGGGAGGCCGGTGTTGAAGTTGAGGGCCCAAAAATGTCATTTTCTGGAACAGAGCAATCTGATGACAAGGCCAACGGTGACAAATTGCCACCTCTGAGTAGCAGAGTGAATTGCCTGGTACTGTGTGATGGGCACAGTCCCTTGAGACAGCCTTTCCAGTCCCTACATCCTGAGAGGGTTAAGGAACAGCTGCACGATTCAGACACTCCCTGAGGCCGGGAGCCTGGGAACTTGCCTGAGTCCTTCCTACAAACAGGGAAGAGCCCGAGGCGCCAGCCGCTTCGTCATCGTCATTGGACCTCACCATTTTGCCTCCAGAAGCAACCAAAAGCATTAGAGCTTCAGACACTCTCCGGACCGCTCTCCCCACTTTATATAGGAAACCAGGTTCGGCAGAGCTCTGTACCCAGTCAGTCCAAGTCATAGCCTGGCTGACCACCTCACCCTGAGCTCTGCCAGACGCAGGGTGGGCATGGAGGATTTGGAGGTGGGATCAAACTTGGATTCAAGGTTGACTTTAATGTTTTGTCCTGGCCTCGTACCTATGTCCCTGTTGAAGGTTGGTCCTGTGTTGAACTCAGGACATAACTCTTCAATCCTGACCCTACCTGGGAGTAAGGCCACCCTCGTGGATAGGCAGCTGTTTCCAAGGTCTACCCAACTTGCTAAAGTAATCCAGGCCAGGACAAGAGAGGGCGTGAGCAGAGGAAAGGAACAAATACACAGCCACTACACGGGACCTGGCGCACTGTGAAGGGACCAGACATTCATACATTCTCTCTCTCTCTCTCTCTCTCTCTCTCTCTCTCTCTCTCTCTCTCTCTCTCCTTTTCTCCTTTTCTTCTCTCTCTCTCTCTCTCTTTTTTTTTTTTTTTTGGTTCTTTTTTCGGAGCTGGGGACCAAACCCAGGGCCTTGCGCTTCCTAGGCAAGCGCTCTACCACTGAGCTAAATCCCCAACCCCTTCTTCTCTCTTAATACAGCCACTAACCCATTTTACAAATGAGGAAAGTGAGGCACAGAATCTGTTCTTAGGTGACTTGTAAGTCAATTGGACCTTGAATTCGGGTCGTGAATATGACCAGGGGCACAGATGTCTGGGCACACATTCAGATGAGCAGTTGTTGGGGACGGGCATAAAGACGGGAAAGCGGCCTGACTTGCTTAAGATGGGCCCTGGGTATGGATGTGGCAGGAGGGTGTACAGGCTTCAGGGATTAGACATTGATCCTGAAGGTGCCGAGGAACCAGGGACAGGTGTGAGCAAACCAGTGTGGCCTGTCAATTACATACCTGGAGCCCTGTGTGTGGCCATCTGTGGGAGGCCCCAGCACGGGGAAGCAGCTGTATTGCCAGGGACTGTGAGGGCTTGGATTCAAAAACAGCCGTGCCAGGGGAGCACTCATGTCTGCCAGGAGCACCTGGAGCACCCAGGTGAGGGACTGGAAAGAAGGCAGAGGGAAGGAAACAAGTCCACCCCGGGTAGGAAAAGGAGCAAGCAGTGCCAGGATTCTGGAGGTTAGAATCCATGGCCATGAGAAGGATCCCTGAGGCTCAAGTCAAGATGGCGTCTGTAGCATCTTCCCCTGGGGTCAGGAAGAGAGACAACCTCGTAGCAGGGGTGTCTGGGCCTCCATAATCACTGCCTCTGTACTGATCCTTCTGAATCAATGGAGAGCCCTAGGGCCTTACAGCTGGTAGAACTGTACAGCCGTGTGCACATGTGGTCCTATAAGGTGCACATGTGGTCCTATAAGGTGCCCCTGCATTCACTCTCCTGCCATGACCCAGCTCTGACGGGCCCTGAGGAGTCTAACTTCCCACAACTGACACCCAAGGCCTCCACTCCAGCCCAGCTAGCCTGAGCCAGCCTTTCCAGTTTCTGACTCTACCCACTTGTCACCTGCCTGACTCCGGCCACTTCCTGCCTGACCAGTCCTTACCACTTAAGAGTGTCCAGAGGAGCCCTGTCACCTGCCTTCTGTGCCCTTCCATCAGAAATGAAGTCAGACCCCAGTGTTCTCTGCGTTCCAAGGTCCTGTTTCTCTCTGTCTTGGGGTGGCTTTTCTCATGACTTTTCCTGTGATTCTGGACAGAGAGGGCAATGGCAAACCAGAGAAATGACTGCGCCCAGGTCCAGCTTGGTGAACCAGCCAGTCTACTAGGGTTCCTTACAGGAGAATGTGTGAGAGGTTGCTTATACAGACATGGGTGGCTCTGGGGAGCCACGTCATGGAAAAGCCCATGCTAGCATAGGTGACAGACCACACAAATGGTGTGTGGCTCTCCCCGTTCAGTTAGCCTCTTACCTCCTGTATACTCTCAAGGCTGGCCGGGTTAATCCAGCAGGGGAAGCAGGAGGTACTGGATAGCCAGAATTCCCAGTGAGCCTCTGTTGAGCCCTCTCCCTCCTGCTTCTGCGAGGGAACGCTAGCCTCCCAAACTTGAGCGTGCAGTCACAGCCACTCTGCTTTGGAGACAATGGCGGCCATGTCATGCCTGGTGGACAGGGCTCCACAGCCTTGACAGTAGCACCTGAGATCGAGCTCACCCTGAGCAGCGTGTCACGTCAGGAACCTCGCTGTTTGATGTCCCGGCACCTCTCTGAGACCTATGCTGTTACACACTCACTTTACAGGTTAGAGACCCAAAATGAGGGAAGGTGCTACCAACATGGCCAAGTGGTGACAGCTGCACTGGATTCCAGGCAGACCCCATGTGAACCCTGATCCCCCAGCACCCACCCATCTGAGGTTTTGCCTCTATAACTAGCTGCAGACTATTGGAAGTTTAGGGACTATGTCTCTCTGATTGGGATGGCCACACAAACCTGATACCCAGAGGGTGCTGGTAATTTGTTGCTGTTGAAAAAGGGATCAGAGAGCTCATGGGGTCTTAAACATGGTTTTTAGAATCACCCAAGACCTTGTCTCGATCTTCGCGACCCCTCGGGGTAGCTATGCTCACAGTGTTTTTCCTCTGTGGCTGTTCTGTCACCTAGGAGTTTATTGACAGTTTCCTGTTTGCTAACTGGCCTCTCAACTAGGAGTACTTGTTTTCTGGCTTACTCTCCCCTGGCAAGCTGTGTGGCCATGGGCCAGTCAGTCTTTCCCTTAGATTTGTTTCCCATCCTGGCAGTGGCAGGGGTTGGAGCAGATGGTCCCTCCCACCCCTTCCTGCTTCTGCCACCTCAGGAAGCAGGGAGGGGCTGCCTGGACACACTGTGGAACAAGAACATGAAGTAGTGACAGGAGCCTCAGATGGGACACAGTGACAGCATCTCAGATACCCTGTAAGTGCCAGGTTATGTGCCCTGGAGGTCTAAATACATCATACCATTATTACCTCCCTTCACGTTCCCCACCATAGGACCTAGGATTTACCCCTATTTTGCAGATGAAGGCCCTGAGGCTCAGAGAGGTTAGATGACATCATGGGGACACAAAAGCTAGCAGGTGACTGAGCCAACTTTCTCACCCAAATCTCTCTGGTCCTGGGCTGGAAAAGACGCAGAAGTGGGAAGTGAAACACAGCTCCCTTCTGTACCCTGCACCCACCCTGTGGGCTCCAGGGTTTGGGTTTCCTGGACTAGCTGTTTCCAGGGCTGTATATTGGGCCCAGCACTGCCTGCCTGGGACCTTCTAGGCTGCTCTGTCTTTCTAACCCCTGTCAGTGTCATAGCTGGCTCCTCCCATCCTAGCATCAGGGAGCCCAGACCCTTCCAAGGTCCAGGTCTTTGGGCAGGTTCCCCTTGCAAAAGTCAGAAGCCGGCCCTGTCCTGGGTACTACGGGTGAGAACAGCTCCAGGACATGGTCCCTGCCCTCAAGAGCCCAAGATCTAGTAAGGGAGACTGATGGGTAACCTTACCGTAGGAATACAGCGTGTTGAGCTTGGGGATCGGGTTCAGTTAATGGGATGCTCGCCTAGTGTGCTTGAAGCTCTGGGTTCGATTCCCAGCACCACATAGGCTGGGTGTGGGGTTGAACACCTTCAGGAGGATTAGAAGTCCAAGGTTATTCTTCTTCACTCCAGGCTGATTTGATTTCCAGGCTAACCTGGGCTATCTGAGACCGTATCTCAAAGGGGGAAAATGTATTTGCCACAACAGCGCAAGGCTGGGCCCTACACAGAGGAATGTCCCACAGCAGGGGAGAGTTGGGGAGCTGGGCTCTCAGGACAGGTGACCTCTGAGTCATATGAGTACCCTGAACGGAGGCCACATTGAGCAAGGGCCGGGAGGCAAGCGCTGCACAATGCTTAATGCTGTCCAATAGAACTTTCTGGAACGCTGGAGAGTTCTGCATCTGTGCTGCCTAATGGTAGAGCTGACAGTCCAAAGTGGGTATTGAGTCCTTGAGATGAGACGAGACCAGTACAGGCAAGAAACTGAATTTTCCACTTCATTTCATTTTGACCCATTGCAAAGTAAATAGCCACTCGGAGCTGATGACTGTCACGATGAACAACACTGGTACGGACAGAGAGGGCTAGAAGGTGGGGGTGGTGTGGAAGGCCTTGAATGCTGCCCCAAGGCCTTGTGCTCTTCTTTCCAGACTCTCAAGAAACCCTGGGGGTTGGGAGAAACCTTTTGATATCCATTGAAGATGCTGGGGGGGGGGTGGGGCACAGGGCACGGATGACCTGGCCTGGCCCTGAGGCTGGAGCTTTCGAAAGAAGGATGAAGGACAAACTAAGAGTGGGTGTGGAGACAGGACCAGGCTCCACAACTTGAGAGCCGACTGGTCAGGTTCAGAGATGAGTCCCAAGGTTCTAGCCACGTTGGCACCTGTGGGTCCTCTTCACCAGATAGAACTACCCGTTCTCAGTAAGGAAGGGCAGGTGTGATGTCCCCAGCGCTATCTCTAAATCCATTGTGATGAGTTTATCCAGGTCTCACTCCCCAGTCCACCCAGCCCCACGTCTCTCTCTCCACCCTTGACAGTGCCATAGGCATCTTAGGAGGCCTTGCTGTGTTTGTGTAGAGAGGCGAAGAGTTTCCATCGTCTCCTAGATGGATATAGAAGGAAGAGAAAACCAGTTTTCCTCAGACCCTGGGTTCAAAATCAATGAGGAGTCCAGGATGTCCCCAGCAATGTGAGAAATGTGGTTTACCCAGGATGTTCCCAACAATGTAAGAAATGTGGTTTGCAGGGCCTTAGAGAACCCCTGGGAACCACCATGAGGGAGAATGTTGTACTAGCCATCTCTCCAAACAACTACCTCTTGATCAGATGAGTTCCCAAGTTAGATCGGATCCCGGCTGCCAGGGGCTGAAGGAGCCACTCTCGGCACTGTGGTGAAGTAGGTCTGCCTGTCGAGGAATGGGGGCCTGGGAGCCTTAGGAAAGACCCTCAGCTGCTGGTAGTGCTGGCTGAGGAGCTGAAATCCAGTGGGGGTGGGTGTCCCTCTCAGGAAAGCAAGCCTATCTGAGAGGACTTGAGGCTCTGGTGTGCCAGGGACACGGAGCTGGCTCCTGGTCGTCTCTGTCAATGCCCATCTAAGAATCTCACACTGGTGGCTTGAGATCCACTCTGAGGTAAGCATTGACACCATAGGAATTAGCTAGCAGTATTAGGGCTGCCTGCCTACCTTCTCTTCTCTTCTTTCCTTCTTCCCTTCCTTCTTCCTTTCCTTCTTTCCTTCCTTCCTTTCTTCTTCCTTCCTTCCTTCTGTTCTTCCCGTCCTTCCTTCTTTTCTTCTGCCCTCCCTCCCTTTTATCTTCCGACCCTGGGAACAGGTCTGATGGTGGTGTGCCTGCTCCCCCAGTCCTCAGACACAGACACTTCTTCCTTTAACCCTTCTTCCCACTTGTGCTGTTTGTCTCTACTGTTGTCTCACATTGCGATGGCCGCTAGAGTTCCCCCATTGTGTCTGCTGAAGCTCTCTATTCTCATAAAACATGCCGCCCCCCCTTTTGTTGGTTACCCCTGTTTCCATGACCACAACATCCAGAGTGGCCTGCCCATTGCACACTCTGTCACCTTTTCCAGAGTGTGGACCACGCTGGTCATCCCCTTGCTCTTTGCTTATTTTTCTGGTTTATTATCAGCCTTCCCCACTGGCCTGGAAGATCCCCCTGGGCAGAAACCACCTCTGTCTTGTTCTCTGTTGTATCTTCGGGGCCTCAGTGCGGCCCGTTTCATCGTAGCTGCTCAAGAAACACTTGATAAATGAGTGAGGGATAGTAAGCAGTCTGTTCTCCATCTCTCCTTCTCGTGTTATCACAGCCATCTCTTCCTGTAGAATGACTTGGACCAGTCATTCGTGAGCATCCCCTCTGCTCTGACAAGATGGATGAGTAAGAGAAAGAGAAGGATAGGATCCAGGTGGGCAGTGGTAGCGCACACCTTTAATCCCAGCACTCAGGAGGCAGAGGCAGGAGGATCTGAAGCTAGCCTGGTCTACAGAGCGAGTCTCGGGGTAGCCAGGACTACACAGGGTTCCTGTCTGGCACCCCCTGGCCTAAGCTGACTGAGGTCCCTAGGACTCGTTCATGGTCTTTTTTCATGGAAATTCACTCACCCAGCCTCTTCTCGGAACCCCAACAAGTACCAGATAGCCACCAGGTGCAGACCACTGAGGGAGTTAGAGCAGTAAACTGTGAAGTACCTGAAGGTCTAATATGGGGAAGGAGGACGGACAGATAGACAGAAGGACACTTCCCTATGATACTGAGGCTAGAGCCTCGGTAATGCAGACAGCTGGACTCTATTGAGGACCATCTATTGCCTCCCCAACTTATGTATTTGTCAAATAAACAACTACACTTGGCATGTGCTGGTACCACTCTGGACACTGAGGATACAGGGAAATAGAGCAGCAAAGTCACTGCACAGAATTACCACCCTCATAAAAGTCCCAGCCCAGTGAGTGAGGAAAGCAACACGCACGCGCCACTGGCTAGTCTGGTTCCTTCTGTCAAGAAAAGGTACAGCAGGGGTTGGGGATTTAGCTCAGTGGTAGAGCACTTGCCTAGCAAGCGCAAGGCCCTGGGTTCGGTCCCCAGCTCCGGAAAAAAAAAAAAAAAGAAAAGGTACAGCAAAGACACGCCCCCCCCAAGGCTGTGTAAGGGAGGTGCCTGTCTGTGGGGTGGTCAGACAGGATTCTAGGTGATTGGTGAAAGATACTAACCCTGAGAAGACAGTATGTGCAAAGTCCCGAGGCTAGTGTGTATGTTGTGTGTGTGTGTGTGTGTGTGTAAGAGTGCAATATGCTTGCCTAGCTTCCACACCTGCCCCCCATCCACCCCCACCCCAACCCTACCCCCTCCCTCACCCTGACCCCATCCCCATTCCCATCCCCACCACCAAAATAATGTCCCAAGTTTTGAGCCAGCTCTGGATGAAGGAGGGGCGCCATTTTTGGCTGGATGAGAGGGAGAGGGAGGATGGAGGAGACTGGGAGAGTCAGGTAGGGAGAGCGGCAGAATTGAAGTGAAACACCTCAGTGGTAACACCGAGTACAATGTTTTCTTCAATAAAAATTAATGCCAGAAAATCTATAAGGAACAAACTATCAGTATTTTAAGCAAGGCTACCACAAGTAAGCTAAATGGAACTCTACACAGGAAAAATCACAGCCCTGAGCCTGGTTGGGGGGGCAGTTGGGTCATGCATGTGTGTGTGTGTGTGTGTGTGTTTGTGTATGTGCGTGTGTGTTTGTGTGTGTGTGTTTGTGTGTGTGTGTTTCTGTGTGTATGTGTGTGTGTTTCTGTGTGTATGTGAGTGTGTTTCTGTGTGTGTTTCTGTGTGTATGTGTGTGTTTGTGTATGTGTGTGTTTGTGTGTATATATGTGTTTGTGTTTGTGTGTGTATATATGTGTATGTATATATGTGTTTGTGTTTGTGTGTGTATATATGTGTGTGTATGTGTGTGTGTTTGTGTGTATATATGTGTGTGTGTGTTTGTGTGTATGTGTGTGTGTTTGTGTGTGTATATATGTGTGTGTTTGTGTGTATGTGTATATATGTGTTTGTGTGTGTATGTGTGTGTGTTTGTGTGTGTATGTGTGTATGTGTGTGTGTTTGTGCGTGTGTGTTTCTGTGTGTGTTTCTGTGTGTATGTGTGTGTGTTTCTGTGTATATGTGTGTGTGTTTCTGTGTGTATGTGTGTGTTTGTGTATGTGTATGTGTGTGTTTTTGTGTGTGTGTTTGTGTGTGTATATATGTGCATGTGTGTGTATGTGTGTGTTTGTGTGTGTGCATTTCTGTGTGTATATGTATGTGTGTGTTTGTGTGTGTGTGTGTTTCTGTGTGTGTGTGTGTGTATTTATGTGTGTGCACCCGCACGCACACATGGAAGGCAGAGATCAACCTCACCTGTGCTCGGCAGCAATCCACTCTTTAAAAGAAAAGTTTATCTTTGTTATTCTTTTTAAAATTTATTTATTTTTATTGTATGTGTATGAATGTTTGCCAGCATGCTTGTCTGCGCATAACATGCACATGTGGTGGCCAGAGGCCAGAAGAGGATATCTCATCCCAGACCCTGAGGTTACAGACATGTGAGCCACGTTGCGGGTGCTGGAACCGAACCTGGTTCCTCTGCAAGAACCATAAGTGTTCTTCACAGCCGAGCCATCTCCCCAGCCACCAACCATGGTGTTATTTTGCTTTATTTTGAAACAAGACATCTCAATGGGAACTAGGGCTTGCCAACTAGGCTAGGCTGGCTGGCCAGCAAGCCCCAGGAGTCCCCTTGTCCCATTCCTAGTGCTGGAGTTACAAGCATGTGCTACCACAGGCAGCTTTGTACATCAGTGCTGGGCTTCAGACTCGGGACCTCGAGCTAGTGTGGCATGCACATCACTGACTGAGCCACCTCCCAGCCCCAGTCCTGTTTTCATTTCTATCGGCGACAACCTGCCTGTCTGGATTTGTACAGTGGATTGCCTTAGGTGTCATCACTGCAGAAATTATGAAACCTGGCTTTGAGCTTGTAGGCTCCAGCTCACCATGACAGTCCTGACTGGTACCTGCTGGCCGTGTGTTTGGGACCAGGTTCTTGACCTCTTTCCCTTTTTTCTACTTGAAAATGAGGGTAGCAATAGTGCTCTAGGAAGGCTCCCAGGACCTCCTACCAGCAGAAGGCTGAGAGCAGGGCCCAGCCAGGTGAGCAGAGACGGTAGGCAGTGAGTCTGTGTTGCTGCAGCCTGGGTTTCCATCAGAGCACCACACGGATGCCAGCCCGTGGCTAAGGGGCAGGCTGAGGGAATGTATGCAGTGTTTGGCATCAGGGGCACCAGAGAGTGAGGCCTGGTAACTCATGACTGTAACCCTAGCTACTTAAGAAAGTAAGACAGGAGGCTTGCTGCAAGCTTGAGGCCAACCTGGGCTACATAGTGAGTTCTGGGCCAGCTTGGTCTGCAGAATGAGACCCTACCTCAAAATAAGAAGAGGTCTAGGATATGGCTGAGAGGCAAGGTGCTCTCCCTTGGATTTTGAGAACAAACTGAACAAGATATGGTGGTAAACTATACGGGGAGATGGATATTGGGCTTGGGGGTCGAGGGCAGGATAGGCCCCAGCTGTCCACAGAGCTAGGCCCTCTATCATCGGGGACTGCCCTGGCTGGGTATGGCCTGCTCTCCCATGCAGGCCCTGTGTGTATTTCAGAGAGAACTGAAGGAGCAGCTTCAGGCCCTTCAGGACAGCGCGCGGGAGCACACAGAGGCGCTGCAGCTACTCAAGCGACAGCTGGCAGAAACCAAGGTGAGCCCGGCCCCGTGTGGGGGTGGGGCGGGCAGCGGAGAGGTAGGAGCTTTTGAGAAAGTGAATGAGACCCACCCCCAATGTCACAGAGCAGGTTGGTGCCAGAGTGGGGCCATTTCTCTTCAACTTTGACAGAGCTGTGGTGGGACCAGGGACCTTCTGAAGACTTCTGACTGTCTGAGGGCCTGAACACATCTGCTTGGTCCCTTTTGTTCTTCCTGTTCCTTCTCTCCTTTATTATTTCCTCCCTCAATGCCCAGAAGCCAACTGTGGCATGTCCCCTCCAAGCCATGACTGATGTCATCTCCCCTCTTGGACTCAAGCATAGAGAAAAGGACTCTTAAGCCAGGGGTCATGAGGCGCACCTATAACTCAGCACTAAGGATGCTACCTCAAGAGAATGCTGAGTCCCGGGTCAGCCTGGGCTACATGGCAAGACCTTATCTCAAGATGTTGAGGGAACCTGATTCTAACTCTGAGAAGTGGGAGGAAATTCTGTTCCGTGGTCTCTGGCTACAGTGATGGGAAAGAGCCTTTTATCCCTAACCCGAGAGGAGTTCTCACATCCAGTCCTAACACTGACCCCGTGACCTTGGGTAAAGCCTATTCCTGTCTGAACAGTAGGGACTCTGACCAGTTCAATCTAGAACATCAGGGCTGGAAGGAGAGCTTCCCATACAGGGGGACTCTGGGAAATGACTTTAGGATGACCCTGCTCTACAAGATGAAAGCCAGCGTCACTGGAGCAGAGCCTTGGGGTCACCTGGCCTGGAGAAGCCATTGGTAACCTCCATCTGCACATCAGCTGTAGTCACCAACCCACAGCGTGGTCTTGGGAGGGTCACGACAAACATTTCTTCAGGACATTCCAGAGGCCTCTGAGCAGGACCCCTCAGTGGGAGAGAGATGGGAAACAGCTACAAGGTTGTGACCTCAGTGTTTCTCCTCTTAGTTTCTCTGTCCAACGACTCCGCACTGCTCCCATGAGGAGAGACAGATGGGAACCTGTCTGAATGGGCCTGTTCTCCCCTCCGGCTGCACTCCCCTTGTTCACCCCTCTTCTCCCCCCACATTCCTTCTCCTCCACTGACCTCCTGCCCACCTTTCCTGTCCATCTGTGTGCTGCTGGGGGCCCCACCCCCTTCGCTTTCCCCAGCCTGGCTTCCTGTCTGGACTGGGTGTATTTATATAAGAAATGCTGATGGAGGTTTTGAGGCCATATTTCACCTGGTGTCTGACTGGCTTCGCTGCCGCGCCTGCCTGCCCTCCAATGGCCTCGCCTTGGGGGCCTGTCTGCTCTCCCTCCTCCAACCGTGTTTTCCTTGGTAGGCTCTGAGATGACATGTTCTTGGCAGTGTTTCTGAAATGGCCACAGCTGCACCAGACCCAGTGTGTGTCTGGGAATGTGGTAAACTGGACTGCCCTCCCCACCAAGGAACTGGATGACAACCTAAGTTCAATCCCTGGGACCCCCCAAGATGAAAGGAGTCATGAGAGCTAGACTCCTCAGACCTAGCACAGTGCCTGACCTACAGTAACTAGTTATTGAGCAAGTTGAATGAGAAAGTAACAGCAATAATAAAACACCTTTGGAAGTAGGAAAGTGTAATCCCAATTTTATCACTGAGGAAATTTCAGCTGGGAGAGACTGACAGACAGACCTGAGCCCCCAGCTCCTCCCCGAAGCTTGTTTTAGTGACAAAATGTATGACGTTGTAAGGAGTTTGGAAGACCCAATAGGGTTGTGTACAGAACTCCTGGGCTGACACTCTGATATGCCACACTTCCTGATCCCCTCTCTCTGCCTCCCATCCGCTTTCTCCATTCGTGTTCTCTAGTCCTGGATTCATAACGTTAGAAAGGAGTCATAGTCTGCCCCCAGCTTTGTGATGCAATCTTAAGCAAGTCCCTCCATCCAGTCCCCTCCATCCCTGTCCCCTCCACCACACAAACTGCTCCTGACCTTCAGTATGAATCAGGCCTGGGGATGCTCACAGGGACATGAGCAGGATGCTCGCAGGGAACATGACCTTCCTACCTAGGAAGGGCTTGTGCAAATGTTAAAGGGACACTGTGGGGGAGACAGAGCCTGCCTAACATCTGCAAAAGTGAAACAAAAGTTTCTCTGGAGGAGCTCTCCCCAACTGCTGAGGCACGGACACAGAAATGGAGACTAACCGAGACCAGCAGCAGCCATTGGGTGAACGGTGCTGCAAAGCAGGTTAGCAGGAACCAGACAGGGTAGCCCTGAAACTTGGAGGCCCTGGAAGACTGCTCTGGAGGATAGGGGGAGGTGGGTGGAGCCCATCCTCCCAGAAGCGGCAGCCTCATCCTCTCTGGGTGAGAGACTCCAGGCCTCCGGCAGTCTGTGCCTCCATCCCCAGCTTCTCAGTCCACTCCTTCTTTGTCTTCCTGGCGTGTTGGGTGGGCATGCGCAGGGAGTCTGGCCCACTGCCAGCTGCTCTTCCTGCAGGCCAGCAACTACCACAGGAGAGAACAGGCCCT
The DNA here is from genome assembly GCF_021556685.1 of Rattus norvegicus. Classification (NCBI taxonomy): domain Eukaryota; kingdom Metazoa; phylum Chordata; class Mammalia; order Rodentia; family Muridae; genus Rattus; species Rattus norvegicus. Next base: position 147,257,956 of record NC_141538.1, read on the forward strand.
AATTGAGCCTTTGTGGAGCCTCCCACAGAGCCCCAGGCACTGAGCACAGTGGGGTCTCTGACTCTATGAACTGCCAGCCAGAGGCTCACAAAGTGAAATTGCAGAGGCAGGCCCCACATTGTGGCTACATCCTGTGTAGCCTGTGTGAATGTCAGTGTTCCTCTGGCTGCCCCCTCTGCCTGCCTGCTCCCACCTCCCCATCCCCAACCAACACTCCTCCCAACCCAAGAGCCCAATCAGAAGCTATCTCTCCATGCAGATGCCTGTTAGAAACCACCATCTTGTTAGCTTTCCTTCTGCCCAGGGTCCATGTGATAAACGTGCCCCTGCAATATGGCTTTTGTAACCCCTCTTGCAGATAGGGAAACGAGGTAACACCGAGCTCAGGTAGTTGAGCCCACTACAGCTAGAGACCCAGTCACTCCCTCATCTCCTCTTGGGCCTAAGGGAAGGGAGTGTCTCTAGGTGTGTGCAGGTCCCATCTCATTCCCTTACTCTATGTGCCATTTCCTACCCAGCAAGCCCCCCCCTTCCCCATCTTTGTGTTCCGGCTTCCCCCTCCCATTGGCAACTGAACACAGTAAGATTCACACTGGGTGCCACCTAGACTTTCCCTGACAGTTGCTCCCCACCCCGCCCCACAGTCTTCTACCAAGAGCCTGCGGACCACCATTGGGGAGGCCTTTGAGCGGCTGCACCGGCTACTGCGAGAGCGGCAGAAGGCCATGCTGGAGGAGCTGGAGGCTGACACCGCCCGCACGCTGACCGATATTGAACAGAAGGTCCAGCGTTACAGCCAGCAACTGCGAAAGGTGCAAGAGGGGGCCCAGATCCTGCAGGAGCGGCTGGCTGAGACCGACCGGCACACCTTCCTTGCTGGAGTGGCCTCCCTGTCTGAGAGGTAAGTGCCGCCTGCCTGCAGGCTTCCCCAGTGCCTCTCCCAACCCAACCAAGGCAGTGAGGGGGGTTCAGGGAGCTGGGGCTGCCAGCAGATAATTCATTAATCACATCATGATCGTTTAAAGGAATCTGGTATAAATGTATTAGAGCTGAGGCTGAAGATCTTCCATATTATCCTGAGTATAATATATTCTGAGCTGGGCATGGTGACTGACACCTGTAATCACAACACTAGCAATGTTAAGGCAGGAGGTTTGTCCCAAGTTTGAGGCTAGCCTGGGCTATGTAGTGAGTTCCAGCCTGGGCTACATAGTGAAATCGTATCTCAGAACGATATATATATATATATATATATATATATATATATATATATATATATATATATTCTATCTGTATTATAACAGCATAAGCAATATTTGATGATGTTTATAGTCATTTAACACACTTTTGTATTATATGTCACATATATTTTAGGCTGTTTCATTGTGGAGAAATGTTGTGTTCATATGTACAAAAGCCAGAGGACAAACTCAACTGTCATTCTTCAGGTGTTTTCCACCTTGAGGGTTTTTTTGGGGGGGTGCCAGGGGGGGGTGTTGAGACAGGGATTCTCTGTCAAGCCCTGCCATTCTAAACCTCACTCTGTAGACCAGGCTAGCCTCAAACTCAGAGGTCTGCCTGCCTCTACCTCCCAAGGGCTGGGGTTAAAGGCACACACCACCACAGCCCAGTCACTGTGGGGTTTTTTTTTCTTTTTTTCTTTTTTTCGGAGCTGGGGACCGAACCCAGGGCTTTGCGGTTGCTAGGCAAGCGCTCTACCACTGAGCTAAATCCCCAACCCCCACTGTGGGTTTTTTTAAGGCTTCTATTTTGTGTGTGTGTGTGTGTGTGTGTGTGTGTGTGTGTGTGTGTATTTGGATGTATACCAACAATGTATGGATGGGCCAGCTCTCTTAACCACTAAGGTGTCTCTTTAGCCCCAACCTTGTCTTTTGAGATGAGGTCTCTCACTGATCTGGAATTCTCCAAGCAGGCTAAGACTGGCTGGCCAGCAAGCCTCCAGAGAATCAATCCTCCAGTGCTGGGATTTCAAGTGTGCACCAGCACACCTGTTTTGGTTTTAATGTGGGTGATGGGGAGTCTAACTTAGGACCTCCTGCTGGCAAGGCGGGCACTTTAGGAAAGGAGCCATCTCCTCAGCCGATTTACGGATACAATGTATCATTCTACATAGACGTTATATCACTGTAACCTTCTGAGCCTCATACAGAGTTACATTACTTTCATAGTCATTTCACGAGTATAGTCTGAGGCTCAGAGATTAGATCAGTTAGTCAAGGCTACTTGGGCTGGTGGGGAAGCCAGGGGTCAAGGCCAGGCTTCTCAAAGTTCCCATTCATGGCTTCCCTGAGTATTGGCTTGCTGGAGATCAACACTTAGCACTAACGTCATGTGTTAGATGTTGGCCTTGAGCCAGCCACTGAGCTAAGCATTTTCTGTCCAGTACTCCATGCAGTCCTAGAAAGGCAGGCTCTAACACAGTACCCCTCTGCACTTGACTTTGCCCAGAAGCCTGAGAAACAACCACACAGTACCCATTTTACAGAGGAGCAAGCAAACCGAAGGTAACAGAAAGGTCAGGCATGGAAAAAGCTGGCACTTGTACCTCAGTCCCACAGACATATCACTCATGGCTGACCACACCCTGGAGGTGGGTACCAGACCCTACAAAGCCTTCTCTCCCGCTCTCCCTCCAGGCTCAAAGGGAAGACTCATGAGACCAACCTAACGTACGAAGACTTCCCGACCTCCAAGTACACGGGCCCCCTGCAGTACACCATCTGGAAATCTCTTTTCCAGGACATCCACCCAGGTGAGACTCTGTCCTCTTGGCGAGACAGGGAGAAGTATGGATTGCCACCTGGGCCCGAGGTGAGAGGTGGCAGAGCAGGAAGTGAGCAGAGGGCCTGTTCCTGTTCTGTTTGGTTCTTTAAATGTTTAATGCCCTTATAACCCACTCAGGTCCTGGGATACCTACCACAGCCATCCACATGTCACCCGTGTAGAATTGGAGGCTTGGAGCTTAAGCAATGGGATGGGTCATCTGCTGTGCCTCATCCCAGAGCTTATGCAGAGCTCCCTGTGTCTCCAGAAAACCCTCCGCTAGACGTTCTATTACTGTGCCTGTTCCCCAAGCGGAGGGACAGATGTGCCCTGTCCTAACACAGGCGTCAGAGGCCATCCGCCTGGATGGGCTGATTATTTTATTCTATAGTGAATGTCCCTCAAGAGTCAAAAGAGACAGACAAGTGACCAGCCCTTGACAGTCTAGCAGGATAAGGGCTCTGACATGAGACTTACACATATCACAGAAGCCTCGGATATGGCAGTCGCAGGGGTGGGAGCGGCATCTGGGGGAAGAGAGGATGGGAGGTTAATCAGAAGTTCCAAAGGAAGCATGAGTCACCTCAGGATGTCGCCAGTTGAGCCCCAGCAGAGACGGAGTACAGTCTTCCAGGGTATAGATGCTGGGGCACAGAGCTGGGGCTCTCGTACAGGTTACAGGCCTCATCGAGTATACCATCCAGCTGTCCTAGGGTTGAAGGCGGCCCCTAATTCAGTGCCTAATAATGGGTTGGGGGAGAGAACAATTTCTAATAAACTCAACTGCTTTCCTGGGGTGTGCCTTCCCCCCGCACCCCGCCTCTAAGGGAATGTCACCATGTGCTGGTGAAGCAGGACACCTGAACAGAGACAGGAACCCTGAGATCTTTGTCTCTCCTCCCCTTGAGTAGGGGCACCCCTTGAGTAGGTGGTCTAGATGTTTTCTGCCTTGCTGTCACCTGCTCCATCCCTGTCATAGGTACCTCACCCCATCAGTCAAAGCTCCCCAAGACGTCACACTGGGCTGTACTGAGCCAGCTAAATTCTCTGTCCTCTGCACATTTGTCTGGGGATCTTGGCATCTTCGTCAGTATTTGACGACCAAAACTCACTCTCCTTTGTAGCTTTGCTTTTAAGCACCTCTGCTGAACTGCCACCCTCTTGGTTTCCTGGTCATGATGCCTGATCCATGTGTGGGGGCTCACTCTCTCTGGACTCTGAGCTTTAAGATCATAGATGCTGGGTTCAATTGATCCTCAACAACCAGCAATCAGTGTTTGTTCATGAAGGAATTAAAAGGACAGATGTTAGACCCAGGTCTGCTTCTAGAATAGTGCCTAGCGTATATAGTAGGGACTATGTAAGTGTTGAATGAAGGGCCTTGCTGTAGGCCCTTAGATACCCCCGCCCCCATTCCTCCTCTAAGCCAGTTACATCCTTTAAACAACAGGGATGGTAGTATTCCTTTTTGCCTCTGTCACAAGTGAGCAAATGTACCTCCCTCTGTACCACTGACCAACAGGGTCTTGCTAGTGGTCCTGTCCAACACACAGGAGGCTAGCAACACCTTCAACCTCTGTTCAGGAGATGCCACTGTCCCTTCTCCTCTGTTATAGCAACCCAAAGTGTCTCTGGCCATGGTCAGACTTCTTGTGAAAACAAAAGTGCCTCAGTTAGGACCACAGGCCCTGAGAACACTGCCTGCAAAAAGACTGAAGGGACAGGTGTGTGACCTGAGCCTTCTTCCCTGAGTAAATTCCCCTGGGACTTCAGACAACAGTGACCTGTTTGGCTGGGCCCCTTTCTTTGTCTGCAGGACCTATGAAGTCACTCCGGCTCCTCAGTGAGCACCAGAGCCTTTTATGTCCAGATGGGAGGGCTGCTTTCCCCCAGGGACCTAGCTATGGCTTCCAGTGGCTTCCTGCCTACCCCTCCCTTACAGCCCAACCTGCCCATTTGGGTCACCTGAGAAGCCCATCTAACACCTGTCCCCTACTCTGGAGCTTCTATGCTTCACCACCTCCAGCCCACCGCCCAGCCCCCCAGCCCTTCACCCACCATCCTCTCTACCGAGCCAGCCTAATCACACACTCCCAGGTGCAAACTCCCAGAGAGCCAGGCAACCCATTGTCCCAAGGACACCAGACACTCCTCTCCCTCCTCAGTCTCCCCGGCCTTGTCTGGCCTCTCCCCCACTGCTACTCATCTGGATGGAATCATTGTGAGTGCTAGAATGTTCCCCACCCCACTGTACGACCCAAGGCAAAGCTCCCCCTCAGCTGAACCTCAGTTTTCTCACCTAAACTTTAGGGATGGTCCTGATCCTTGCCCAGGGTAGATAAGGGAGGGAACTGGTTTCTTTGTAAAGTTGATCTGTAACTTAGTAAGCAAAAGCTTTACTCTTTGTTATTCTGTATGATGGACACTTTCCACAAGCCCATCAGACTTTCTGGGACCACGTGATGGAAAGGCCTAACTCATGTTCCAACTCACTTTTCACACCAAACAGAATCTGAGCAAGCCATTGACCTCAGAGAGCCTCAGTTTCCCCTTCTGAGAAAGGGCAACCATCATCGTGACCCTGGCATTGCTGTGGTGCTCTCTCTAGGGCAATGCCTGTTCTGTGCAGGGACTGTGAAGGGAAGCTGAGAGGACTGAGGGCCTGAGGAAGTGGGAGGCCTGTGGGAACAGATCTCTTCTTTAAGGCCTGGCTTGGAAGGGGGGAAAACAGGAGTATTTCCTGTCCATCATACCCTTGTTATACTGGAGAACAAAGAGTGTTCTGGCCTGGGGGCCTGGGCGGTCTTTCTCTGCTGCTTTCTCTGCTGCTTGGGTGACAGTTGAAGAACAGAAAGCATCCTCATGGAGCTTGGAAATCTGTGACCCTTCCTGGATGCCTTTTGACCCAAACCTTAGAGAGATTTCAGAGACTCAGGACACACCTGGAGAGGAGGCAGGCCTCAGGCCCACCCAGCCTTTTGTTTATAAATCAAGAATGTCAGAATGTCACAGCTAGAGGTGAACTCTGACCTGAGTGAGCCTGGGGAAAGGCTTTGGCTCCACTGGGTCTTGCCACTATCCTGAGGGTTCAGGCTTCTTAATGGGAGTAGAGGGTCGGGGAGCTGCGACACCAGGGTGACCCTCAGATCACTGACTGCTCCCTCTGAAGGCCACTGCTTCAGCCAGCTTCAGGGAGAGACCTTCAAGGTCTGGAGATAGGATCCTTTGTTAAGACGAGATGGGAGCCTTGTCGTAGCCTCACAATCTCTAGAGTACAAAAGACACTCAGAGTCAGGCCACACCTCTATCCTAGGGAAAATTCCAGGCTCTGCCCTAGCCCTAGCCCCAAGGAGCTGGCCCCATCGCTGGAGAATCAGGGCCTGCACAGAGGATGGATGTTTCTGCCTCCTATACTTGCAGGACTCCCCTGGGTCAGGCCGTCCTCTGCCTACAGGCTGTTCCTTGCCACACTGGTCTCAGAACCACCAGGAGGAGCCCGACCCACTCAGCAGGGACTCTAGAAGGGGCTCACAATGTCCTACACAGGCTTAAGAGTCATGAGTCTTCATGCTGCTTGCTGGGTTCCCCCTGACATTTCCTTGATCTTTGGGGTCTCCCCACTACCGATCTCCTTACACCTGGGACATAGAAGCCTGAATTCCTTTTTTTTTTTAAAGATTTATTTATTTATTTTGTATATGAGTACACTGTAGCTGTCTTCAGACACACCAGAAGGGGACATCAGATCCCATTACGGATGGTTGTGAGCCACCGTGTGGTTGCTGGGAGTTGAACTCAGGACCTCTGGAAGAGCAGTCAGTGCTCTTAACCACTGAGCCATCTCTCCAGACCGAAGCCTGAATTCCTTAATGCTGGTGTTTCCCCTGGGACCCAAGCACCCACACATCCTCTCCACCCCAACAGATCCCCACTGCCTATAGTATGAACAATGCAGCCTCTGTATCTAAATAGTTTCTGAGTGTGCACACACACACACACACACACACACATGTGCACACACGCTCACACGTCCTTCTAGCCTTTCCTCTTACTGTGGGAGTTCTTCACACTGCACAGGGCAGGAGCTTTCTTGTTCCGACCAACTGCCCAGGGACTGACAGAATCCAGGCAAAAGTTCACGTGTGTGTCCGTTAACCTCCCTGTTCACACCCCTGGACAAAGGATTGTTCCACAGGCCCCTCTATACCAGGGCTCCTGGTTCTCGCACAGCTCCCTGCGCTCTGAGGAAGCGTGAGATGCAGAAGTGAATTCCCAGGACCCAGCTTGTGGAAGAAGCTCCACGCACACACGTCAGTCAGCCTGTGAGGGATTCATAAGAAACATGATGCTGGATCTGCTCTGGCTGCCTAGTGAGACAGCCACAAGCATTGGGGCGTCTTATTTCTCTGTGTGTGTACAGTCTGCAGAGGCACTGACTAGGGAGTGATAGTGATCCCGGTCTAGAGCCATCATGACCCTGCTCTAGCTGAGAAGAAAAGAGCCAGGAGCTGGGAAACGTCCTTGCCCCTGAGGAACTGTAGTCATAATCCATTGCTTCTCCCAGCTCCTCCTATCTGTCATGCTCTGGCCTGGAAAGACTCATCTAGCTGACAAGTGCCAGTCCCAGGTTCCCTCCGTTCCCAGAGCAGGTTATCAAAGTAAGCAGAAGGAATAAACCAGAGGCCTTGACAAGCGTTCAAGAGACTGTCAAATCAGACCTGCTAAGCCGGTATGGCCAGCTCAGAACCAGGTGACCCAACCTGCACCACCAGCTCAACGCTGTCAGAGACATGTGAGAGCCCAGGAGCCTGCCCATCCTGGGCTCCATGCTGGCCCTGATCTCTCAAGGAGGAGCTGAGCTCACTGCAACCTAGGCCTTGGTCTCGGATGCACAGCCGGTGGAAAATGTGCTCAGAAGACCATGCCCCGTGTAGGAGAGCCACACAGAGAGAGCGCTGGAGTTCCAGAGGCTCTGTCCTCTTCCATGACGGCTCCTAAAGGGTTGACCTTTGAAAGAGCCTCTTAGGGCGATCTGTGTGGCAGAGAGGATGTAGGGCAGGTGGGGGTAGGGTGGACAGCGTGAGCAAAGGAGTTAGGCCTGAATGAAGAGGGAGGCTGTGGCCAGGGGCCAGGTGGCCTTGAATAGGATCTTTTGACCTAAGATCAGTCAGGGCTCCTGAGGGTCTCGACTTTCCTGTCTGTTAAATGGAAGAGTAGAGATTTACAACCTTTAGGGACATATTGTCTGGGTTTTTTTTTAATAACAAAATTTAAAATCTCAGATCATACCTATAACTTTTTAATATATGTGATCGTACAATGGTGTGCGTGCATGTTTATAACAACTGACCATTATATAAAGGGAAAACAGAAGCAGATTGCAGCTAAACTTCTTTGGAACAGCACCTCGTGCAGCACAGCCTGGCCTCAAATTGGAATAGAAGATGACCTTGAATTTCTGGTCCTCTCGCCTCCACCTCCTGAGTGGTTCAATTACAGGAATATATCACCAGGCCCCGTTTTATGAGGTTCTGGGAATCAAACCTATGGCTTTGTCCATGCCAGGCAAGGACCTCGCCAACTGAACTACATCCCCAGTTCATAATTAAATGGTTTGAAGGTCAGTACGTAGAAGCCCGTGCAGAGTTACCCTGGAAAATACAACGTAACCAGGTGCTCATATTGTAATTGAAACAGCATTTTGGGGGTTGTCTGTGTCAGTGGTGTCACCCTTAGAGATGTGTTTTCCAAAAGAGCAAGTGACTCTTAGTTCCGAACAATAACAATAGAATGTAGCCTTCCCTGATGGGTCCCTGTGTTCCAAAACCCTCAATGCGTTTTAAAATTCAAAACAAAACAAAAGGAAAACGGTCTCACGTTTACACATCACTACGGAGGCAGCTTGTACTTTTGGATCATCATACAAAGATTTCTCGACCACTTGCGTGTCTGGCAGGGCATTTGGAAGTCAGTGGTGGGGGTGAGCAGCCCCTCCTGAGACAAGCTGATCCCAGCTCACTTGGTAACGGCCCCATCCCACTAGTCTTAGAGATGCACATTTCCAGACTGTCCTCTAGGGGGCAGTATCATCTGGCTAATCGTCACGCTCCCTCCCAGCTCTGAAGCAATTCTGGACCTCCTCTGCTACTTTGCATGGTAATCTTCCAGTGACCACAGAGCGGCCAGTTAACACCCCTGCAGCCTGGCGCAAAGATGGTAGGCTTTCCATTTTGCAGAGGAGGAAGAAATAGACAAGAGGGCAGGCTTTCTATTCAGGGTCACCAGTAGGTCAGCAGCCTCCTGGACACCAACCAGGACCTTCTCCCAGGGATAGTGGATAGTAAGTCTACAGCCTTCTCTCTAAATGATCTCTCCTCCCTCCTCTCTCTCCCATCTAGTACCGGCTGCCCTGACCCTGGACCCAGGCACTGCCCACCAGCGCCTGATCCTGTCTGACGACTGCACCATCGTGGCCTATGGGAACCTACACCCACAACCACTTCAGGACTCACCGAAGCGCTTTGATGTGGAGGTGTCAGTGCTGGGCTCTGAGGCCTTCAGTAGTGGTGTCCACTACTGGGAAGTGGTGGTGGCAGAGAAGACCCAGTGGGTGATTGGGCTAGCCCACGAGGCTGCCAGTCGCAAGGGCAGCATCCAGATCCAGCCCAGCCGTGGCTTCTACTGCATTGTTATGCACGACGGCAACCAGTACAGCGCGTGCACAGAGCCCTGGACGAGGCTCAACGTCCGTGACAAGCTTGACAAGGTGGGTGTCTTCCTGGACTATGACCAGGGCCTCCTCATCTTCTACAATGCCGATGACATGTCCTGGCTCTATACCTTCCGAGAGAAGTTCCCTGGCAAGCTCTGCTCCTACTTCAGCCCCGGCCAGAGCCATGCCAACGGCAAGAACGTCCAGCCACTGCGGATCAACACGGTCCGCATCTAATCGGGGCAGAGGAAGACCGAAGCCTCCTGGGGCTGTGACCACCAGCAAGAGCCTTGCCTGACAGATGGAGAGTCTGCACTACGCAGGCCCACTGTGGCCACCCTGAGACCTCAGGCCAGTTGTTTAACGCCCCCAGCCTCCTCTTCCCCATCTGTGAGCTGGAGATTGTGCTCTGTGGTTGATATCCTGTAGCTCTGATCCTAATGGGATATGACATGGCTTCTCCCCAGGGCAGCCCTTGCCGAACCCCTCATCTCCATTCCTCCAGGGAAAGGGAATCTCCCCTTGTCTCCCTGCCCCCCCCCCCCCCACCTAACCGAGCATCGTGACAGATCAGATGTGATCAGTCGCTTGCGGCCCATAAGATATACAGAATCCTCTTATGCTCATGGAAGAATTGACTCACCCTTGACCAGGAGAATTATGGGCCACTTTACTCTTGATCCAAGTCCACAAGGGACCCAGGGAGACGCTGGTTCTAGGATTATTTGAGGGTCACCCTCTCCTGTCACCCGTGCTCCAAGCCGAGAGCTGTGGGTTTCCTCCTCTCTCACTAATCTGCAAGTCACACAAGACAGGCAGCCCACACCATGCCACCACCTTCTAGCCCATGGATTCTGGGGCAGGGTGAGGTATAAGGAACCTAGAAGCCAATACAGAATACCATCAGGACAGAGCACCAATGGATGATCCAAGTCCCCAACAGCTCCTGAGGACAGAGGTCCTGCCAATCCTCATCAGCCAGGCCTCTGACCTGCTGCAGGGACAGAGGGTGCTAGCAGCAGTGCTTTCTGTCAGGACCTGAACCGCAGGAGGACTGTTAGTGGGCACCACCTTGGACTTGACATCTGGCTCCCTTAGGATCCTGATGCACAAACGAGACCCACTTTAGTTGACTTCATCGGACAAGAATTTGCAATCGGCTCCCCAGTGGCTTGCAAGATCACTGAAAGGGCTGGAAGGGGAGAACCAACTCCCAGCAGCTAGAGGGATTGTGTCTTGTGGCCAGGAGTGTCGCTTCCGTTTGCAGCTGCCCCACAAGCTGCTGCCTGCCACCATCCATGCCAGCAAGTGGTTGTCCGAGCCTGCCCCACCCCCTCTCAACTCAGGTCCCAGTTCTACATCTTTCAGAGGGATTCTTTTCGTGGACACTTGAGTCTGAACCCAGACTCAGACTGCAAAGCAGCTTGGGAAATGTAGTCTTTCTCTTCCAGCCTCAGCCATAGACAAAACTTAGCATGGTGGTGGAACAGGCCCATCTACAATTTCCTTGCCAATGAATCCAACTGTGAAGAACTCAGGAGAATCCATGAATCCACCTCAAGGCCTTGGCTTTGAAGCAGAACCACTAAAAATGTCCTGCTCCATGGCTCTTGTCCCTGCCTGTCCCAGCCCAGAGGCAACAACCTAAGGAGTGGGTAGCACCAGAAATATAGACAAAATGGCTCCCCAGCCTCAGCCTTCCTTTGTAGTCCCGGGACCTCAATTCTGCACTTGGGATTCAGTGAGCATGCCCATCCTCAGGGAGCCTGAATGGATGAACTCGAGTGGCTCCCACTTAACCTGCCATGCGCTAGGCTTCCCTGAGCAAGAGGAACCCTGAGCCCTGCTTGCCCTCACTCCCAGATGCCAGGCCATGCCTGGCAGTATTTTTATTTAAAACATGGCCCCTTTTGTGCATTCTGGTCAGTTTGTATTAAATTAAAATCACAGGGCACAGGTGTCCGTCCCATTCATTCCGATTGAACACAAATCGGCCTGTCGTACCCCAGGGAGGGGACATCCATTAGGGTGGCCATTCTAGTTCCCCAGGGCAACCCTGCTGGATTCAGATCAGGAGCACAGTGAAGTCCAGAGAGAGGATGTGACGGCCGAGAAGCCTCCAGCCCACACCGGACAGTGAGATCTGTGTTCTCAGCCAGCTCGCCAAACGGGAAAGACCTTGTCTCTGCCTAAGGGAGGATGGGGTATCCTGGAAAGCAGATAAACAGCAGCAAGAGTCTAGTCTCTTAAACGATGTAGGCCTGGCTCTATCAGGCTTCACTTTAGGAAAAACAACTTAACCTCATGGGGCCTCGGTGACTCCCCTCAGAGAATGGGGCTAATAGCACGGAGTTGGCATGTTTTATTAGGGAGCTACGAAATGTACAGTTGCAGAGGCCCTGCCTCTCCTTAACTGCCTCCTGCAGTCAAACCTGAAACAACATAGATTCTCTAACCTCCTGTGCTCCCTTGACCGCTGAGAAGTCCACCTTCCTCCTGTACGCTGTGTGGAGCTTGGAACAAGGTAAACAGGGAAGTCCTTAGGCTGCTATGGAGAAGGAAGTCCATCCTACCTCCAACTGATGGGGAAGCATGCTGGCCAAAGTCCACCAGGGTGCTACCCATGAGCACACAGGCTGTGACTCCGCGGCTCTGCCATGGGAGACAGGAATCTCGGGATCCACTCCTAGCTTTTCACTGATTCGTGTTACCTTAAAGGGTCATTTCTTTCTCTCCTTACCCGCAGGGCGAGGGAGATTAGATCCGATCCTGTAAGACACTAGCTGTGTCTTTATAAGGCGGAGGTGGGATGAAAGAGAAGACCCCATACTAGACCCTGGATTGTTCCTAGGCAGAGAGATGTGGACAAGGAAAGGGGAGGTGCTAGAGGCCGGAAGATCCAGCATTGGAGTCAGAAGCCTGGACTACAGAGTGAGGCTTGGGGGAAGGGGAAAGGGATATGGGGAAGGAGGATGTTGGGACTGTCAGGATGACAAAGCAGTCGAGAGGGAAGGGTAGGGAAGGACTAATTGATTGTCTCAAGCTCATTCTGAGTCCCCATACACAGCCTGCAAGCAAAGTGCTAGTACATTTTTATGCTTTATCTAACCACAGGGAGGAGCCCCTGAGGGTAGTGTCATTAGCTCAGCATTAGAACCTCGAAGCAACGCTGCCCAGGGGATCCGCAGCTGTTCCTTGGCAGGGCTAGAAGCAGGCCCGTTAGCACTAAGGCCGCACTCCACTGGACCTCCCTGGAGGAGCATTCTCGACTCTGAGGATGACTGCCGGGTGACAGGGCAGCCACCAGAACTAGGATCCTGAACTTCAAAGAGGGACCTTAAACCACAGGTTCCTATGGGTTAAAGGTGTGACTTTTAGCAGGCTCCTAACCCTTGCTGGCCTCAGTTTCCCCATGTCTACTGGGGAGAGTTCAGAGATCTACTAGATTACCAGGGAAAGTGGAATGTTGGGTCTTGCAGCTTGGGCTATTTGGTCTCCGATAAATGAGGCTATTATCTCTTTGTCCCTCTCTCTGGGGCAGTGGCAGAGACAGAAAACAACAAAGATAAAGTCTCTTGGCAGTACACAGCTCGCCTCAGAGGCCCTGGGGACAGGCCTTTCCTCCTGCCAGGGAGGCCATCCCAAGAGGCTGACTGCTCACATGGACAGATTCCTCCCCTCCTGCCTGGGTCTCGGCTCTGTTTAACACCCCCAAGCTCACCACCAGCTCAGCTAGAACCAGGACCACCACGCCAAGAGGTCAGTTAGAACAGGCTTACATCCTGGGGGCTGGGTGAAGGTCCTGGGAGCTGGCCAAGGTGCTGAATTGGATCCTAGCTGTCCACTCGGTCCCAATCCTGAAAATTCTGGACCACCTGAAGGAGGAAGGAAAGATCATGGGAAGCAGGGCAGAAATGGGTCGCACAGAAATATCAGGAGAAAGGTCAATGCTCTTCTTTTGAACTCTGCTCATTTTCCTGTTTTACTCTTCTGTCTTTGTATAAAAAAAAAATTGCCCTAAATACAGAACGGTCTTCCAGTAGTTGGGGAGATAGCTCAGTGGGCGAAGCACTTGTTGTGCAAGCATGAGAATACAAATTTGGATCCGTAAAGCACACACCAAAGCTAAGGGCATCGGCCCACATCTGCAAGCCCAGCACCAGGGGGAGTGGGTGAAGACTGGCAGATCCGGGTTTGACAAGATCCTATCTCAAAACTAAGAAGGAGAGCAATAGAGGAATACACCCAGACTCGACCTCCGATGCCCACACTGTACACACTGGGCAAGCACACACATGCACATGCATACGCACAGCGCACACAGTGGTTTTATCCCCCCTAAAGGCTTTGACAGTTCTCATCTTTCTTATTACTGTAAAGTGCTCCTCCCTTACTCGAGGAATGAGGTGAAGTGAGAAAAGCGTCAACACTTTGGACCAGATATCCAGGAGAGTCCTACCCTGATGTCACAGCAAACATAGACAGTCACGGGGTGGGGCTAAAGTCAAAGGCACAAAAGACCAGGTCCCGGTGCAGTCCTCCCAAAACAATGGACCCAGATGTGAGTGAGTCTGAATCCTGAAGGAGCCTGGGTGATAAGCTCAGAGAGGGTTAGTTTATGCCCAAGGCTCGCAGCCTGGGACAAAGCTAAGTCTAGAATCTCTGTGTTCTGATTCCTAGGAGGCTCACAGGGGAGGGAGAAAAGCCAGCGAAGAGGGCTCCTGTCCAGACGAGCAGAGGAGCCACAAGGGTGAGCTCAGCATAGTAGGGGCAGGGATGGAGGCAGGGCGCTCAGAAGAAAGGGGCCTCATGGAAAGAGGTCCAAGGTGGAGGGATGCCTGTCAGGGACTGGGACGAAGGATGGGAGTGGCAGAATTCGGAAGTCTTCTGAATGGAGACTGAGTGTGAATGGGCATTCTCTCAGGACAACTGGTGCATGGCTTGGGAGGCGTCCATCTCCAACCCATTCGTATTTCTAATAGAGAGGTCATCCAGAAGGTTGGCAGCTGATGGTGGCATTCCAGGCACTGTGGCAAGCCTCTGGGATGAATATGACATCAGGGTTGCATAGGATACTGTGCAGGTGGCAGTAGCCACCCTGTTAACCCAGACAGGCTGGAAATACCAGGGCTCTTGTCGACCAGGCCCACCCACCTGACCCTCAGCCCTTACTCCGCCTAGCGTCATTCCAGTGCAAGGGAATGGTCCCCCATCACAGTCTCCTCCAGAGGTGGAAGATGCTGTACATACAGTGGCATTTGTAGCACTTGGGCTAGTAAGGTCTCTAATACAATGGACGGTGTGCTTCGGTCCCTCACACCTCTGCTTGGGTAACACCCTCCCTATGTCTAGAGCACTCAGTCTCTCCTTTTCCTTCCCTTGAAACCTGGCTTAACTGGTCACATCTAGAACATCCAAGGCCCTCAGAGTCCATTGCCCTGGACCTGAAGCACATTTGGTCTCCACTGCTACATGTCTTAAGATGAAGGGCAGCCTTTCACTTCTGCCAGATGCAGACAAAAGAGGGCCCCAGAACACAGGGACTAGCCAATGTGGCCAAAGCTGGGGTCATGTCTCCAAGTTGGGAGAAATCTTAGGACCATAAATGTAATGCCACCTGACAGAGGCTTACATAGAAGGAGGGATGCCAGGAGGCACCTCACTGGTCACCTTAGACTGTGCTCAAGGAGAAGCCATGAGAACTGCCAGAGACCCAGTAAGCGGTTTGTCTGCATTTGAAACAATTTACAAAGTAACAAATTCATTAAGACAAACGAACATGCAAACAAACAAACCAGAGGCTAGGGAGATGGCTCAGTGGTTAAGAGCACTGGCTGCTGTTCCAGGGGACCCAGGTTCAATTCCTAACATCCACACAGCATCTCATAACTGTTTGTGATTCCAGTTCCAGGGGGTCTGACAGCCTCTCCTCACACAGACATACATGCAGGTAAAAAAAATGCACATAAAATAAATAATAAGAGAAACAGACAGAGAAGAACAGAATCCCCTTCTTTCTGCATTTAGAAACCATCAGCTACTAACGGTCCATGTGTGTTCTTCCAGGAGTTTTTGCCTTTACATTAACAAAAATTTTTCTACATTTTTTCTACAGCAGCACAATCATTCTTTACTCCTCCTTCTGACTATTCTGTTGTGGAGCAGTGTCAAGACGTTTGCCTGCTTCTTTCCCCAGGAAATGGTTTTTCTTGTATAATTATGGAAAACACAGTCAAGTTGTCCAAAGCAGAATTCCTGCTTTATTAGTCACTGCACGAAGGATCTTGCCCATAAAGTTTAGTCTTCTTCTCAAGTGATTATATTTTACAAAGGCCAGGGTGTGGGGCAGATGGTTCAGTCCACAAAGCGATGCTGCTCACACAGGAGGATCTGCGTTCTGACCCTCAGTATCCATGTAAAAACCCCAGAGTGACAGAGTCAGCCATAACACCAGAGCCAGGAGGACAGAGAGGGGTGGACCCAGGGAGCTCATTGTATAGGCAGCCTTACAGTCAGTGGGATATCGATCAATGTAGGGGAGCCAATGAGATAGCTCAGTGGGTAAGGGCAGTGAGATAGATAGCTCAGTGGGTAAGGGCAGTGAGATAGCTCAATGGGTAAGGGCAGTGAGATAGCTCAGTGGGTAAGGGAAGTGAGATAGCTCAGTGGGTAAGGGCAGTGAGATAGCTCAGTGGGTAAGGGCAGTGAGACAGCTCAGTGGGTAAGGGCAGTGAGATAGCTCAGAGGGTAAGGGCAGTGAGATAGCTCAGAGGGTAAGGGCAGTGAGATATCTCAGTGGGTAAGGGCAGTGAGATAGCTCAGAGGGTAAGGGCAGTGAGATAGCTCAGTGGGTAAGGGCAGTGAGATAGCTCAGTGAGTAAGGGCAGTGAGATAGCTTAGTGGGTAAGGGCAGTGAGATAGCTCAGTGAGTAAGGGCAGTGAGATAGCTCAGAGGGTAAGGGCAGTGAGATAGTTCAGAGGGTAAGGGCAGTGAGATAGCTCAGAGGGTAAGGGCAGTGAGATAGCTCAGAGGGTAAGGACAGTGAGATAGCTCAGTAGTTAAGGGCGGTGAGACAGCTCAGTGGGTAAGGGCGGTGAGATAGCTCAATGGCTAAGGGCACTTGCTGTCAATGCTGATGACCTGGATTTGATCACTGAAGCCCATGTATTGGAAGGAAAGACCCAGTTCTCACAGTTTGTCCTCTGACCTATACACACACACACACACACACACACAATCAAAATGTACTCAATTTATGTTTCACTTTTCCCCACTTAATAAAACATTGTGAGCACCCACTCACCCTATTAAATATCCTTTTACAGTATCTGTTTAATACAGGGTTTGATCTGGATCTATTTGTCCGGCCCCTTCTGAGCAGGGAGCACTCCGCAGCGGGAGGCCAAAGCCTGTTGGCCCAGAGTGAAACACTTCCTGCCCACTCCCTCTCAGAAAGGAAACGCACTCAAAGATCCTGAGTACCTGCCTCATCCAGGCCGCCTGAACTGAAGCTCCAACATCCCCTGATGGGCACTGGGTCCTCCTGCAATTTCTCCACTGCTGCCCACCTGTGCAGTAAGTCGATGCCAGCCCTTCCCTCTGCCATTTCTGGGACCCTAGGCTCCTCCATCTTCATTGCAAATCCAAGACCCACCATGGGGAGAGTGTAGACCTTGAGGTAGGTGGGTCTCTGGACTCAAGCTAGGTAGGAGGACTCGTCACTTGCTTTGGTACCTAAGCCGGCTTCCTCTCTGCCTGGCCGGCTGAGGGAAGGACCAGTGATTACCGGGTATGGGCCAGGGGAGGCGATGATCCAAATAGTGTTGAACTAAGTGTGACTTGGGGCAAGTAAGTCTTCTCTGCTCCAGGATCTCAGCTTCCTCCGTTATATAATGGGAACCACGGGCCATGTGCTTCCTGAGCCTCGTCCCCCACTCTCAAATACAAGGCTCAATTCAAATCCTTGTTTTCTTTCTTCTCCGAGTCCCAGCACATCTTGTGATTGGTTTAATCCAGTCACGCACCAGGCCTTGAGACATTTTTAACACGATAATTATTAGCTGTCACCTCATTTAACTCACACAATAAGCCTAAAACAGGAGGTGCCATTTTTATCCCTCCGTTACAGAAGAAAACACTGAGTTCAGATCTTGCAACTCAACAGAGGAGTCCAGAGTCTAAGCCAGGGAGGACCCAGACGATGCTCCTGAGTAGCCTGCAATCACTGTTTGCCTGGCAAAGCACGCGGAGAGAATTCTTTCCTGGCCACAGTTGTTGGAACTGAGGCCAGAGAGGGGAGATGACCTCCTCCAGAGCACACAGCAAGGCCATGGGCAGAGCTAGGGAAAACCCAGGCTATGTGCTCCTCAGCCCACCCTCACCTCCTGCCCAGAACTCAGTGTTCAAAAAGGGATGATGGGAAACCAACAACAGCCTTGGACTAGAGCCAAATGGCTGGGACTGAAGGAGGGGTGGGAGCTGGGGGAGGGGTCAGCTGAGAAGGGCTGTTTAAACAAGATCCCTTCAGAGAAGTGTTGACTTTGGCCAAGTCTCCAGATTGCTTGTGGGGTGGGCAAGGGCTGGACCTTTCCTCCCTCCCCTCCTCTGACAGACCACAGTGGTCACCCATGCCAGAGACCCCATCTCATACCTACTGTGCGTTACCCACTGAGGTATGCAACAGCAAACAGGGTCCTGGGCTCTGTCAGGAAGTGCATAGTGACCTGACCCCTCACCACAGCAAAATACTGAGGGTTAGGAGAAGGCAGGGTCACTGGAACTCAGACAAGAGGTGCTTTCCTGAAGCTGAGACCCGGAAAATGTGGAGGAGTTAGGCAAAGTGTTCAGGGACAGGAAGAGGGAAGGACGCCTCTGTTCCCGGGATTGAATGTGAGGGTGATCTAGTTTTCTTTCTCCATTGCTGTGATAAAACACTTACAAAAGGCAACTGAGGGAAAGGGCTTTGCTTGGCTTCCACTTCCGGGTCGTGATCCATCACTAGGCAGGAACTGAAGCAGAAGCGATGGAGGGACACTGCTTGCTCCTTCGGTCTCTAGCTCATGCTTAGCTGGTTTCTCATACAGCCCAGGTGAGCCAGATATGATGTCACCCACAGTGGGCGGGGCTCTCCCAGAGCCATCACCAATCTAGACAATCTCTCCCAGATAATCTGATCAGGGCGATTCCTCCTCCATTGAGGTTCTCGTGTCCCAGGTGAGCCCAGGTTATATCAAGTTGACAACAAAACTAACCAGTGCAGAGAGCAAAAGACAGAGAGGTTGAGCCCAAGAGGAGAGCAGGGATGGGCTGTGCCATGCCGGGAGCCTGGGGGCAACAGGGAGCCGTGACAGCATTTTTAAGTGGGGTGTGTGTGTGTGTGTGTGTGTGTGTGTGTGTGTGTACTCCTAAAGTTCAGGGTGCAGCAAGCTGGACGCAGGGAGACCTGAGAGAAGGCGGCAACAGTTGGGAGACTGACCATGGGGTAGAAGGAGAGATGGAGGGAGTAGGGGTCAGGGATTTCTCCTGGGAAGGCTGTGACTGTTTTAAAGTTGGATTGCTCATCCTGGGTCTCCTGTTTCATGGGACATAGTAGTTACAGTTACCTGACACCCGCTGTGGGACAGCAGAGCCCATGTCCCTGCCCCCTTTTCCATACTCATGAGCTCAGTCTCCTCCAACACGGTGTCCCTGTGTGAGAGTGTGCGAGGACAGGGGCCTCACAACTATGGCCCATTACTGAGTAAAAGTTACGCCTGGAGGTGGTCACACACACCTTTGATCTGAGCACCTGGGAGGCAGGGGCAAGCGAATCTCTGAGTGTGAGCCCAGCCTGATCTACAGAGTGAGCTCCAAGACAGCCAGGTCCAGACAGAGAAACCATGTCTCAAAAAAAAAAAAAAAAAAAAAAGAAGGAGGAGGAGGAAAGAAAGAAAGAAAGGAAAGAAGGAAGGAAGGAGAGAGAGAGAGAGAGAGAGAGAGAGAGAGAGAGAGAGAGAGAGAGAGGAAGAAAAGAAAAGAAAAATAAGTCACTGGTGTGCACCCGTGTGCACTGGTCCTCACCCTGTCTTCTGAGCCCCGACCCTGCTTGAGCCTTTTCTTTCCAATAGAGAAGGCTTTTGTGCCCTCGGTTATATCCCTTCTCAGGGACGCCCTCTGGCTGCTCTATGGAGTAATCAGAGGCAGAGCAGAGCTGGCAGTGGTGGAGCCAACCAGTGTGTGACCTGACCTTTGCCACTTTCCAGCTGGGTGACCTTGAGTCAGACACTTCACCTCACCAGCCTGTTTTCCCATCGGCCCGTGGGGCCCATGAGAGATCTCAGCAGGTAAAGGCGCTTGCTGCCCAACCTGATGGTCAGAGTTCAATCCCAAAGAACCAGAGTCGGAAAAACAAGCTCTCAGAAGTTGTTCTCTGCGCGCGCACACAATGGCATGCATATGCTGTCCCCCAGTTTTTTTTTTTTAATTTTTGTTTGTTCTTTGTTTTTTGAGACAGGATTTCTCTGTATGATATCCTTGGCCATCCTGGACTCACTTTGTAGACCAGGCTGGCCTCGAACTCACAGAGATTCACCTGCTTCTGCATCCCGAATGCTGGGAATAAAGGCATGCACCATCACACCCTATTAATAGCTTTTTTAAATGTCTACAGAAAAAAATTGTTGGTTTGCTATGCAGGCCAAGGCTATTTGACACTTGGGGACAGCTAGAGTTTTCTGAGGGACTCTTGGGAGCCTGTGGTGTGAGCCATGCACCTGGCCCATTCACGTCGGTGTTCAGAACGTGCTTGGAGAAAGCTCGTGGGTGACATGGAAGTGTAGAGGCTTGCAGCTCTGGGTTGTGGTTCCTCCTGTGCCCTGCAGCTTCCCCAGCTGGTGAACATGCTAGTGGAAGTGGCTTGCTGGGGTGAGAAAGACAAGGTATAAAAAGCATGGGGTGTTAGCGTCATGTCCTTCGTTTCAGTGCACAGCCTCTACCAAGTACCTGCCAGGTGCCCAAACACTCACCCAAGATCCCACAGTCTTTGCCTCCAATCCCTGCCTCTGTTGCCCTGTCCCATCCCTCCTTGATGACACAGGACGATAATGTCATGTGAGAAATGGCTGCAGAGGTCAGAGGCATAGCATGCCCTGGGAGAGCAATCCGCCTGACGCCCCATCCCTTTGTCCAGATAAGGGCAGCATGCAAACTGTGGTGATCGTCATCCCAGCTCTGAACTCCTTGTCCACGCTGCTGGTCGTCAGCTGCATCTTATGGAAGACGTGCCGACGGCGGGCCCGACTCACCCATCCCAGCCCTCCATCCCCATGAAAGGACCCAGGTGAACCACTCCGGGACCCCGATGGCTATTTCAGTTTGTATGGGTAATGTCAGCACTTTGGAGGAAGATGGTGAATTCAAAGCCAGCCTAGTTTACATAGGAAGAGCCTGTCTGGAAAAGGGAAAAGGAAAAGGGGGCTACTATAGCTGAAAGGGGGACTTGTCTTTTATTTAGTTACATCATCACAAATACCCAATGAAAGCCCTGCTTTCTCTGCACACTCATGACACTTCTGTGTGACATAGAGATGAGAAATTCTCTTTGCTCTGTCAAGGCAATAAGCCATGAAGTGCTCCATTGCCTTGAGCCTTAGCCAGAACTAGGCTATGGGCCTCTTAGAGTCCCCTGCCCTACCCAGGCTCTACTGAACATTCCTCAAGGACCCCTCAGATCTAGAAGGGTTCATTCAGTCACCTTTGTTACCATGGACCTGATGACTGTGAGTCATATGTTCCCTCCATGTAGCCTCTTGAGTGAGTGTGTGTGTGTGTGTGTGTGTGTGTGTGTGTGTGTGTGTGAGAGAGAGAGAGAGAGAGAGAGACAGAGACAGAGACAGAGACAGAGAGAGAGACAGAGAGAGACAAAGAGAGACAGAGACAGAGAGACAGAGTCAGAGAGACAGAGAGACAGAGTCAGAGAGACAGAGACAGAGAGACAGAGAGAGACAGAGACAGAGAGAGAGAAGGGGGGATGGAGAGAAAGGAGTGAATGTACACTCACATTCCTTTGCACATACGTGAAGGACAACTTTGTGGAGCTGTCTCTCTGACCTGAACCAGCAGGTCGCTCTTCAATGTCAGGTTCCTAAGAGGAAGGACCAGGGGATCAAAAATTTACAGAAGATAGGGAAGTTGGGGTCAGGAGGTCTTAATGCAAGCTTTGCCTTATGCCAAGCAAGTTTATTAAGAAGTCCAACATCTTAGATACAGTTTCCAGTGGGGCGGGAGTGGGACAGAGTCAGTGGGAAGTTAATGGAAGTTAATCAAACAAAGAGCACAAAGGAAGGAAACGCAGGATACCTCACGTGTCACAGGAGCACACTCCACTGCCTTGGAACTGACAACCATAGCTTAGGATGGGAAGATGGGGTTCTTAGGATGAAGTCACAGCTCCCCTAAGGCCCTGGACCCAGGCTGTTACTGGCCTTGCTGATTATATTCCTGGTTTTAGATGGGGAGTTATGTTCCTCTCCATCCAGCAGAGCCTCAGGGAAAGCTCTCCTAAAGCTCTGATCCCAGGCTATTCCTGGCTCTGCCAAGCGTGTTCCTGCCTTTAGACAAGGATCTATGTTCTTTCTCCAAACAACAAGGGCTCAAGAGAAGCCTTGATCAGCCTGGCTCCTAACAGTTCTCCCTCACCACCATTCCATGAATTCTGTGAATTTAGCAAGCAAGCCGGTCTGCTGAGCCATCTCGTTGGCCCTAGGTTTTTTTTGTTTTGTTTGGTTTGGTTTTTAAAGCAGGGTTTCTCTGTGTATCCCTGACTATTTTGGAACCAGCTTTGTAGATAAGGCTGACCTCAAAATCACAGAGATCTGGTTCTTTCTACCTCCAGAGTGCTGGGGATTAAAGACATATGCTACCATGCCTGGAAAGTTTTTTGTACTTTTAACGAAGAATGAGCACACATACACACATGTATGTACATACACACACTCACATGCACATACGTATACACACTCACATACACCAGTCCTAGGGATACAACTTTGGGCTTTGACATTCGAGGCAAGTACTGTACAGCTGAACTACATCCCCAGTCTTCTTTACTCTTGAGCCTAAATTGTCTAGGCTGGCCTTGAACTCACACTACAGCTTCTGAAGTTTATGATCCTTCTGCCTGAACTTCCTAACCATCTGGGACTCCAGGCCTATGCTACCAAGCCAAGCTTGGGGTTTTGGGGGTGGGGAGTTTATTAGCTAAAATAAAAGGAATGAAACTTACAGGCACAGCATTAGTCAGCATAGCACAGTATACATGAGACATTTCTAGTGCCACATTGAAAAGCTTTGTGACTATATTTTATTAATTCAATATATACATAAGATTCTGTCAGTGTGTAATTGATACTTTAAAATTAGATTTTTTTTTGCAATCTCTCTTTAGACTATTGCTTTGAAGTTGATATATATTTACTCTCACCTCAGACTAAACCCATAGCAAGTGCTCTTCAGCCATAGGCACGTGACTGACAGAACGTGAGGACGTAGATGTGGGCTCTCAGGGCTGGGTGGGACTGGCATCAGTCTTTCTCTCTGAAAGCAAGGGGTAGCCATTAAGGCGATTCAAACCAGGAAGCCTGCGTTCAAATCTGACTCTTTCTTAAAGACCAGAGTAGAGAAGAGATGAGTTTGGGAGGCAGGTTACAAGGCAGCTGAAGAACTCCACATGAGGCCACGCTGTCTCAGACTTAACTGTGAGAAAACAAAGTCAGGAGGTGGCCAGGAGTCTGGGGCAGCAGACTGCTTTGATGCTTTACTAGAGCAGACGCTTGAGAGAACGTGTGACGTTTGGAAGGGCTATAAACACAACCCAACGGACAGTGGACAACGAACGCCGTGTGGCACTGGTTCACCTTGCCACCTTCATTGGTCCTCACTGGGCTTTGCTGACGCTGGTCTTCGCTGATGACTCTTTGTGGTACTGGTTCACTTTGCCACCCTTTGTTGGTCAACATTTGTTGTGACTTCATAAAGAGAAACGCCACAACAGGAGATAAGAAACTCTTGGCTGAGGCCCACGCCTGAGTGTTCCCTCCCACATCTAATCCCCAATCCAGAAACAGAAGAACCGAGAAGAAATATCGATGCCCCACCCCCACCACCAAGTATCTATGATGGGGCAGAAGGGCGGCAGTTGGAAGTCCTTCCAGTCGTCTGGATGTGGGCAGGATTGTATTTTACTGGATTATGCCTCACCTAAGACAGTTCAACAGATGAAAGGGAGGTGAGGATGTTGAAGATTAATGTGACAGCGTGGTTATAACCCATGGCGGTGGTGGCCATGGTGGTGATGACCCATGGCGATGAAGTTGGTATAAGAATCTTTCCATGCTGTTCATAACTATTCCAGCTCTCACGTCACCTCTTTACTCTGCTTCCAAACACTGAGTAGGAAAGCACTCTTCTGCCTGGGTGTGGCCATGTGCCTGACTTGGGCCAATTTGATGGTGCTAAGTCCTAGATGGGACAATTTTGACAACAAAACACCCCCCAAGTAAATTCTCTTTTTATTCTAACAGGTGGCCAGCATTATTTGAAATGCTGGCTTCTTCCATTACCTGAGTGAC
The DNA here is from genome assembly GCF_021556685.1 of Rattus norvegicus. NCBI lineage: Eukaryota > Metazoa > Chordata > Mammalia > Rodentia > Muridae > Rattus > Rattus norvegicus. Next base: position 147,282,059 of record NC_141538.1, read on the forward strand.
TCAGGGACTATCAGTGGTATCCCCGGAAGACCCATGGTGTTTAAGAGGCATAAACAAGAAATGAATACCCTGGGGTTGGGGATTTAGCTCAGTGGTAGAGCGCTTAGCAAGCGCAAGGCCCTGGGTTCGGTCCCCAGCTCAAAAAAAAAAAAAAAAAAAAAAAAAAAAAAAAAAAAAAAAAAAAAGAATACCCTTTTTAAATCTTACAGTCTGAAACACCGAAATGTGGGGACTGGTTGTTACTGCAAAATCACTTAGCCTACCTCACTTATAGAACCGGAAGAAAGAATATTAATGTGGGACAGTTAACACAAAATGTAGACTTCATTGCAGTGCCTGGTGTTGACAGAGTCAGGCCACAAGAGTGAGAGAGGAGCTGGAAATACAGTGCATACTGCTGCACAGAGAATCAGATTCGTGGCACATAGCCACTGTAGAGAGTGGCAGAGATGGAGTCAGGACAAGATCTCCGAAAGAGGTCTAGAAACAGGGATGGCGGCATTGAAAGGCTCATCCGCGTGCATTCCAAAATCCTCCAAGACGGAAACTGCTACCCAGCACAGGAGTGGTGGCCACAAATCAAATCTTATTGTTTCTACCTGAGAACGAGTGATGAATGGCATGAGGATGAGGATTTTCTGTGTCGACTTTTGTGTCCCCAGTACCTGAAACAGTGCCTGTTACAGAAGATGCTTGGTCAGTACATGCTCAACATGTGGTCTGATCAAGCAGGGAGAGCGGTACACTACGTACACACTTGGGTAAGCAAATCTCACTGGGAAAGAGAGTTGGCTCCAGCACTTAGCGTCTAGTCTATTTTTCCCCCTCTCTCTTCTCTGGCTGTCTTCCCTCTGTGCATCCTTGAGTCTTCTCCGCTGATCTCTCTTGTAATTGCAGAACTTGAGGAGCTCCTTCTAACTCATGTCCAGCGACCTGTATGCTGAAAACACTTCAGATCCCATCCCGCGTGTTACTAGTGCCCTTCTCTCCTGTCTTTCCCTTTGTTCTCCTCTAATTGCATGGACAAATGTCTTCCATTCTTTTTCTAAATGCACCTAAGGTCATCTCCTGCCTTTTACCTCCATGACCATTGTCTAGTTTTTGTCATCTCTGCTCTGGTCTTGACCTTACTCCATTCTCTGTACTTCTAATCTCAGTAGAAGTATCTATGGTGTGAAATGTTTACCCTGAAACCAGGTAAAACATAAAACCCCAGGTTTTATGAGTCAGGAGCCTGGATACGGCTTAGACAGGTGCCATCGGCCTCTTACATGGCTGCAGTCAGCTGTTAGACTAATTTGCCATGGTCCCAAGCCCAGCCTGGCGACAGATCCACCACGGTTCACTCAGATGACTCTCACAAGACTTCATATCTGGCCATTGGTCAGTCATCGGTTCCTGTGCATACAGACCTGACCACAACACAGCTCAGGACATGGCTGGTGTCGTCCCCCGAGCAAGCGTAGGTACCCAAGATGAAACCTAATATCAGTCTTGATGCCATCGCTTCTAACATACTCTGGTCATAGAGATGGGATCACTAAGCCCTACTCTAGGAGAGAGGATTGGACCAGGATGTGCATTCAGGAATGCAGGATCATTGAGAACAATCTTAGCGACGGCCTGACACCTCCTCTTCAGGCCTCCTAAAGTGTACAGATGACATCTTCTCTCCCCTCTTGAGAAACTCTGATGACTCACTTGTACAGCCAGAACACACTCTTTCCTAATAAGCCCCCACCCTCCAGCCCAGTCTTGCCTTCCGTTCCACCCCCAAGCTCCCAAGGACTTGGAACTATCATGCCACTATTCCTGTCACACGCCATTCCCATGAAATGCCACTGCCTCTTAGCAAGTTTGTTCTGGACTGCACAGGCCATTGTGTTTTTTTTTTAGTTAGGCATCCTTTGGAGATCTTGCTTTTCTCTAAAACAAACCTGAGCAAACCAAATTAAAACTCTCTCCACTTGAATATGTCATGGGATTGAACATTTAACATGTTCTGGCTAACCCTGGGCTCCAACCTCATAGGTAGCAATGAATAGCCTAGTAAGAGCACCAGTGGAAGGGGAAGCCCTTGTTCCTGCCAAGACTGAACCCCCAGTGAACGGGATTGTTGTGGGGAGGGCGGTAATGGGGGGTAGGATGGGGAGGGGAACACCCATATAGAGGGGAGGGGGAGGGGTTAGAGGATGTTGGCCTGGAAACCGGGAAAGGGAATAACAATTGAAATGTAAATAAGAAATACTCAAGTTAATAAAGATGGAGGAAAAAAATGTTCAGGGATTTAGCCAGAGGTACATTTTGGAGCCACCTGTTCCCATTTCCTACAGAAACCTGGCGCCCCTGGTCTGGTGTATACAAGACCCTCGCCATCTCCAATAGTGTTATTAAAATGTCTAGAGAACAGCCTTTTGTGATAGGGTGATACTAAGTCAATACACACAAAAAATAAAATAAATAAAAGCACTTATGCCCATCACCATCTGCCTGCACATGCAGGAAGAAACAGAAGAAAGAGGCTTCCTAACCTGTTCCTCTAGTTACTGTCTGTTCTTAGACATGTTACTTCATATTTACGATTCTGTTGCCTCATTTGTAAGTGTAAATGATTCAAGTAGTCACTGATGGTTAGCACACACCAGGGACCGTTCCATACGTTTTAAATATGTTAATTTACCAACATATAAAGCAGGTACTATATATCCTTTTTACAGATACAGTAATGGTGGCATAGAGTAATTTACACTGCGAGACGCTGCTGATAAATGGTAAAATTAAGATTACGACACAGGCAGTGAGGGTGCGAATCTTTGTCATAAAATTCACTCCACGGGGTTGCATGGGTAAAACGAAATAATGCAAATTAAGGGCAAAGGCAGGGCAAAGGCAGGCCAAGGCAGGCCTGACAGTAGGCATTCTTCTTTTTTTTTTTTTTTTTTTTTTTTGGTTCTTTTTTTCGGAGCTGGGGACCGAACCCAGGGCCTTGCGCTTCCTAGGTAAGCGCTCTACCACTGAGCTAAATCCCCAGCCCCGGCATTCTTCTTTTTTAAATGCCCAGTATCATCGCTTGGAAATGGAGAATTCATTCAAAACCTCCAGTTTTCTGCAGGAACTTAGCAGAGAACATCCACACTGCTTTGCGGTTCTCGACTCTGGAAGGCTCTGGAAGGCAAGGGTAGCTGATGGACCAGAGGGCCACTTGCTGAGGGGCCTGGGTCCCAGGCATTTCTGAGTCGGCCGACACCAGGTCGACCCCGCCCCATGTCGCTGCTGTACCAGGTTGTCCGTGGAAGCCCGGCCCTCGGCGAAGGATCGAGTTTCCTTTAGTGGCCTAGAGGCTGCCGAGCACATTTCTGGCTTTCCACCTATGGGTTAGCAGTTCGCAGTCAAGTCGGTAAAGTCGATTCCTCCTCCCGACCGGCAGAGGGCGCAAGAGCACATGGCTCGACGTTTCTTGGGAACGGAAGTGACGTCAAGAAAACGGAACTCTGCGGGGTTTGGGTGCAGTGTTGAGCGGTTCCCTGAAGCCGAATTCGCTGCCTCCCACTTCTGATTCCACAAAGTGGAGTTTAAATGTGCTTTTCAGCTCTGACACTCTCATTTATGTTTTTAAATGTTAAATCAGTGTCCTGGACAAAAGGACCTCTCTAGTCACTCACTGCTTCTCCGAGTGGAAAGAGAACCCCGAGAAGCAGGCGGTGCAGGGCCTAAGGACGTCCAGGCCAAGTGTCTCAGCACTGTTCCCATTCAGGGAGGGAGGGACTTCCCAAGTCCAAGGAATGGTTTGCTAGGGTAGGGTTGCCGGAGTTACCAAATAAAATGCAGGACACCCTGTTAAACTTGAATTGCAGATAAAGAAGTAATGTCTTTGCTTAGAAATATGCCAGACATTGCGCGCGCGCGCATACACACACACACACACACACACACACACACACACACACATACACACACACACACGTTCAAATTTAACTGGGTGTTCTGTATTTTACCTGGCAATCCTACCTCTAACGCTACCTAGGAAGCCAGACTCAGGCCTTCTATATAGGCCCGCATGTCTCTCTCATAGTAACTAGAAGTTTCAGAGCTCTGTTGTGACCAGCTGTAACCCTGAGTTTATCTGGATGGCTTCTAGCTCATCGAAATGGCGATTGCACAATCTAAGGCTACTTGGAAGCTAAGAGATCAAAGGTCCTCTCTCTCTCTTTTTTTTTTTTTTTTTTTTTTTTCCCGGAGCTGGGGACCGAACCCAGGGCCTTGCGCTTCCTAGGTAAGCGCTCTACCACTGAGCTAAATCCCCAGCCCAAAGGTCCTCTCTTTTAAGATGAGTGTATTCCAATGACACTAAGAACTGAAATATGGGGCAGGAGAGACGGCTCAGCGGTTAAGAGCACTGACCGCTCTTCCAGAGGTCCTGAGTTCAAATCCCAGCAACCACATGGTGGCTGACAAACGTCTGTAATGGGATCTGATGCCCTCTTCTGGCATGTCTGAAGACATATACTCATATAAATACATGTCTGAAGACATGTACTCATATAAATAAAAAAATTTTTTTAAGAAAAAGGAACTGAAATATAAACGGAAGGCTGAGAAGAGGCTGGACAGAGAAAGCGTACTCTACCGTTTATTGGCATCTCAGTGGGAATCAACTAAAGGATTTTCAGCAGAATGTGGGAAATCACTAAAAAATAGGACTCGTGTTTCAGAACACTTTTCTGATCACCAGGATGTCATAGCCGGTGATTTTTCACAGGGGGTGACAACACAGCAAAGAAGTGAGAGAATCCTTGTACTGTTGCCTCCCCGGTGGGCCCTTTACTGCAGCAAGAGAGCCAGTTTGGACAGGTGGGCATCCTGGATTGGGGTAGGGGAGAGGGCTCTCAGACAACGCATCTCCTGTGACCTCATGAGGCTGTGTGGCTGGGCCTGCTTCTCCCAGGTTGGAGGGAGAGAGAGAGGAAGGAAAAACTACCACCAGGTCTCCCGCTCTGTTCTGTTCTGTTCCGTTCTTTTTAACTTTATATTGATTTGTAGTGAGTTTCACATCACGTACCTGTGTCTCACGCATCTGCCCGTCCCCTAATATCTGTCCATCTCTCTTGTAGCCTCCGCTGTGACCAAATAAAGCACTCACTCACTAAAAACAAAACCTAGAAAACATCTCGTTGTGGAAGCTGTAGTATGTCACAATGTATCCCACAGTGTATCTCTCTGTCCACAAATCTCTTCGTTGCAATGAATGAGTCAATGGTATGGTTTGAGATCTTTGCCTTCTGTGACACAATCAATAGTGGATCCTCCTGGTTATCCTGTTGTTGCCCTGTGTCATGGGGACCCTGAAGCTCTGGAACAGTGGGGACTGGTTCTTTCACGAATCTCAACCATTCACAGATGATACAGATTTGGGGGTGGACCAACTCAGAGCCCTGGATCTGGGCTTGGGTAGTAGCTGATGAACTAGAGCAACCAACCCTGTGGCTCTCCCTTACCCTCACCACCAGGGGGAGCTCTCCAGCACTGCTCCAGCTAGGCCACCCAGGTCTGACTTATGTAGAAGGCAGGGTCAGCTCTCCTGCTGTGCTGCACAATCAAGGTGCTAGGCCAGCTCTCCCAAGTGCTGCAGCCTGGAATGGCCTGGGCCAGGTCACCCATTCTCTTAGTCTTGGGGCTGACTTGCCTGCTGTGCTGTCCAGGTAAGGAGCAGGGCCCACTCTCCTGAGTGTTGTAGCTGGTGAGGGGAAAGGCTAGCTCTCCCGAGCTCATGAATCTGTGGACAAGTTTCCTGACGGTTAGGAATTTGGGGGCAGGGCATCACCTCTGCACCCGGGCCACCCTACAGCAGAGGAATCATGGGGTCGGCTCTTCGACACATGCCCTCTGGCCAAGTAAACCACACTCCTGCCGCCAGAGCCAGCTCCACTGTGCTGCCTGGGCAAGGCACAAGGCCTGCTTTCCCTGCTGCCTCTGGTGAGAGATAGGGCCAGCTCTCCAGAGGGCTGCAACCTAGCGAAGGGCACGGCCAGTTATGCACAGCTCCTGGGCATCCATGTGGTCCCCAGCGACTGCCCCAACCATGGACACCCCCATGTTCTCTAGTGGTCTTATGAGCCATGGACATCAACACTGACACCTGCCACTGCACAGCCATGGACCAGGCTGGGACCTCACCGTGGTGAGGCTAGGCACCCACAAGAGACTAGTCCTCTCCACCCTCGGGTCTCCAGTTACATCCCTCTTCAAGCTGCTCCACATCTCTTTCCTGTCTGACCACCACACACTCACCCTTGTGGTGGCTCCTCCTGCAGGCTGACTATGCTGCTGGTGGGGCCTTGGGCGACATTCTCCATCTGTGCCTCGGATTGTGGATTGTGTTGCCAAGAGGGTTATCTACGGCCCACCCATGCCGTGCACCAGAAGGCAGGCCTCTGTCTGCTGTGGTGATCCACAGGTCTACGTCTGTTTTCTTCCCCCTGCACTGCGCTGCCTGAATTTGAGTTGGTTTGATTTTTATGACTCCTTGGCATAAGACAGCTCTGGCCACCAAGCCAGACATCAAGCTAGGATGAGCAAAGGCCGGCCATCTGCTCTGCCCCAACTGACGTAACAACATCACCAACACCGTGTCTCTTTGCCCATTATCGGGGGAGAGGGGTTCTGGTTTTTTTTTTTGTTTGTTTGTTTGTTTGTTTTTTTTAAATACCGTCTTTCCAAGGTCTTGTGTTTCAGAAGTATGAAGGACTCCATACTCTGTCATCCCCTGTTGCACTACGAGAGGACACATAGGGACTTATCTCTGTGCCCGCCACAGGTCACAGACACATTAGGGCTGAAGAAATCACTTTTGGTGTTAATGCTAGGCCTCGGGCAATGGACCTGACAGCCACTTACTCTGAGTGATCCTGTGAGACAGACGCCAGTGCTCATTGCTTCACGAGTCTGAACAAACTCATTTGTTGTGTACTTTTGAGCACTGACTCTGGTCTGGGTGATTAAAACACAGTGGACAAAGGAGGTCCTGCCGTCAGGAAGCTCACATTCTAGAAAGCCTGAGAGATGACGCACAGACAGGCTCGCTGCCAAACGTGCTGACTGACGGTAGCTGCTCTGAGGAAAAGGAAAGTCAGCTATGTGGAAGGACAGACTGGGAAGAGCCGCTTTTCAAAGGCGCTTTGAGCTTAGAAGTCTTCACCCAAAGGGAACACTGGGGTGCAAGAACCTGAATGAAGTGTGAGCTGCACCGACTGTCCTAGGAGGAGAGGGATCAGGAGACACCAGCTCGGCCACGGGGTGTTAGCAGTAGAGAGGAGGCTGGCGTGACCAGGACTAGAGAGACGGGGGATAGTATAGAAATCGGAGGTAGTTGGTTGGGGATTTGGGGATCATGCTTAGAGAAACCAGGCTGCAGGAGTCATGGGATCTGGCTTCTGTGTGAGGGATAGACTGTCGAGCAGGAAAGGAAAGAGACCAGCCTGTAGAGGGAGAGCTTGGGTGTCAGCTCCAGGTAGCAGCAGGTCTGCTGACCTCCTGGGAGCACACGAATGCAAGGGTAAGCTTCGGAGGGCATGGGCTAGGCGTGAGGAGTGTTAGAAGGAAGATGCCCCTCAGTGAGGTCCTCCGGCAGAATTAGGGCCTATTAGGGCCACGGGTGCTCCAAGGGGACAAAGCCCATGTGGTCAAGGTTTGAGGACATCTATGGCCAAATTCTTCAAAACAGGCCCAAAACCTCAGCATCCTTTACTTTTAATGTTTTCCTCCTCCTCTCCCCTCTCTCCCCCGCCTCCTTCTCTTCCTCCTCCCCTTCTTCCTCCTCTTTGGAAAAGGAGATAAGAAATGCTGGGAAAGAAATGATTACTGGAGTTGGAGAGGTGGCTCAGTGGTTAAGAGCACTTGCTGTTCACACAGGGACCAAGGTTCTGTTCTCAGTATCCACATGGAAGCTACTAACCACTGTTTCACGGGATCTGACGTCCCCTTTAGGCCCCTGTGGACACTGCACACATGTGGTGCCCACATATGCATTCAGGCAAAAGTTCACGCTTATATATAAGTAATAAATCTTTCTAAAAGAAATGAGTGCGCATTAATATTCACAAATATGTCATGTCAAGGTCTGTCTTCAGAAAAGGAAGTGGGACATAAGCACACAGAAGATGACAGTGAAAGAGAGAGCTGAATGAGTCCCATACCAAGCAGGAAGTCACTTCGAAAGTCACCAAGGCCCTCCAGTGAGGTAACGACATAGTCCTGAGCTGCAGCTCAGTCACCCATGGCTCCAAAAGTGCCCTCCACCTTTGGAAGCAGGGGCCAGTTCCAGAAAGAAAATGACCTGTGTGTCCTGCCCCTCACTCCCCTCAGAAATGAAGCACAAGTGGGGACAGATCTGCTCAGACAGCTGATGTGGACATCTCAGAAATGGCCTCCCGTAGCACTGAGAGCAGCATGGGAGTTCTGTAGGCATGACTCGGGGTGGCTGGCGGAGGAACATGAGAGTAGCTCCTTGTGGTTTTCCTGAGTTGACACCATGAGCTTTCAATGTGTTCATATTCAATGTATGAAGACGAGGTCCAGTCTTGAGGAGGAAGATATCCTTGATTATGGTGAACACATAGCACAGATTCATCAGATGACCACAAAGCCGTGTATAAGCCCGAGATTCTGAACTCTGAAGCCAAGTGGCCAGGCTTATCCCAAGAAATCCTCCATAAAGACAAACATTGTCATACTGAGATGGGCGAAAGCACAAAGAAGCAAAGGTTAGTATTGCCAGGGGTTGGGGACAAGGAAAATGGAAGGGGAAGGCTCAGTGCTGTGATATACTGAGGGGTAGTTACTTTTGCATTTTACAGGGCGAATGTGGCCAACAACCTGAGTTCAAGCCCCAGGACCCACACAATGGGAGAAACAACTAAAAGCTGTTCTCTGACCTACACACACACGTACACACACACATACACACACACACACTCACCACTCACACACACACACCACTCACACACACACATACACATACACCACTCACACACACATATCACACTCACACATACCACTCACACACACACCACTCACACACATGCACACTCACACACATACACACATACACCACTCACACATACATACCACACTCAAACATATACACACACACTCACACATACACACACCACTCACTCACACATACCACACTCAAACATATACACACACACTCACATACACACACACTCATACACATGCATACTCACACACACATACACACACCACTCACACATACACACACATATACACACCCCTCACACATACACACACATATACACACACACCACTCACACACACATATACACACACCACACACACACTACACTCACACATACACACACACATACATACACACACCACTCACACACATTCACACACACATACACACACACACCACTCACACACACGCATACTCACACACACACACACACACCATATAGCATGTGTGCCTGTACACATACACACAATAAATAACAGTTTTTCAAAACAATAAATATCAGTTTTTCAAAACAATAAAGATAATTTTATGGCCTGTGACCTTGTCTCAGTTTTCCTTAAATCTGGAAGAAAAAATCTTTAGGATGCCCACAAAAGCCAGGGGAAGTCTAAATTTGAATAGCTTTGCTCAGCACACACAGCCCAGGCGCACATCTTAAGACTGTGGCAGTAGGAAGGAGCCTGTATCCTGGTGAGAACTGCCAGTCTGAGGCGACATCAGGACCCATGGACCTGGACACAGCGATGCTCTGTGCCCTCCTTGTTCTGACAGTTGCTGCACGAGGAAGCCAAATGTGTGAGTTATTGTACTGCCTTGTCAGCTTGCACAGTCTACTCAAAACATCCTGGGGACAGGGTGACGTGGCTAAAATTGGCCCAGCATGCACAAGGCCCTGGGTTTGAGTCCTGGAACAACAAATGCCCATCCCCCACTTCTTTGCTCTCTATTTCGGAAGCTTCTCTGGGCTTAGCCTTCGTGAAGGGTCACAGAGGTCATAGCCAGTCACGAGTTTACGAAAGGTCTCAACTCTGATTCCCACCTCAACTCCCCCACCTCGTGATGCCAGTCATGGAGGCCTGTGAGGAAGCCAGTGGTGAGTCAGAGAAGCAATGTTGGGGTTCAGGAGCAGAGTAGGGGCTGAGGTGAGGATCTGGCTCCTACATGTCCAGTGGGCCAGTCTCTCAGCCTTGCTAGGCTGCTTTGTGAATGATTCCACCAAAGTGTTTTTTAAAAAACTAAATATTTATTTGGTTCATATTTACAAAGGTGGGGAGGAGACTGAGAGCAACATTAAGGACACCCCACACCCCTGGATGGCCAGGCCCCTCACCCCACAGAGGCAGGCACGGCTGGACCCCACCCCTGGATGGCCAGGCCCCTCACCCCACAGAGGCAGGCACCGCTGGACCCCACCCCTGGATGGCCAGGCCCCTCACCCCACAGAGGCAGGCACGGCTGGACCCCACCCCTGGATGGCCAGGCCCCTCACAGAGGCAGGCACGGCTGGACCCCACCCCTGGATGGCCAGGCCCCTCACCCCACAGAGCAGACGAGGCTGGAAGGGACAGGATTTATGTTGCATACTTGAACTACAGCGAGTGTAAGACTGGTCCTATTTACAGGGCAGAAACACTACAGGTGGAGCGTGGGGCGGCAGAGCGAGCACCAGAGTCCTGGCCAGAGGGTACCAGCTCGCTGCCTCGCCCACCTCTCCGGAGGCATCTCCTTGGCCCCGCTGGGATTCTCTGGGAAAGCAGGCCCACTCACATGATGCTTGCTGGGGTGAAGACAGGGCCCACACACAGGCTGTCTGTGATCTCCCAGCCGCAGGACAGAGGTTTGCACACACCCTCGGCGTCCTGGTCTTCTTCTGCAGGCAGCAGCTGCCCTTGAAGGGCTTCCCTGAGAGCAAGAGACGCGTGGTGATGGTGTCTGGCATGGGACAGAGGCCCAGAGCTTCCTGTGGCCCCTGCTTCTATAGAGTCTGGGCTCATTACACACAGGATTCTCACTTGAGCCCTAAGCAGACAAGAGCAAGGACAAGGGAGGCCTGTGGCCCTTGTCCTCAGTGTTTCTCCCCAGTGGTTCCCACCACTTAATAAAGGAAAGGTGCTCATATTTATTGAGATTTTTCTGTGCCAGGTTACTCCCCCTCCCCCGCCCCCACTATAGGAAAACCAAACCATCTCTGTTTCCCCCCACCAAAGAAAAAGGAACAGCCATTGTTCAAGACTCCTCCTCCCTCACGGGTGGGGGGCTAGGACTGAACCCAGCTCTCATCTTCACGCCCCAGGTTTAGCCCGTTGCCTGCCACGCCCCACTCTCACAGCTGCCCCTTTTCCTCGAAAGAGCAGTCCCACCATCTGATCAGCTGCTCTGGCCCCGGCAAGGAACCTTGCCCCACACCCAGCCCCGCCCTGCCAAGCCCAGCTCCTAAGCCACCCACTCATTCATCTCTGCCTCTTGCTAGGATCCACCATCTTCCCTGACAGACTCAGCACGGAAGGCAAGCTCTCCTCTTGCAGTTCCAGCACCTTGCCGCCAGACTCACAGTCCAGGAGCTAGGCCCCTGTGCACCCCGTGTTCCCTGGGGCACCCCCAGATGCCACCACAGCACCTGTCACACATCCTCCCCAGTGCCATGCTGTCCTATCTGCATTATCTAGGATTGGAGCCCTACAGACATGGCGGGCCCTCCTCACAGACCAGCTCTCTCCTTGGCAGCAAGGGCTCAGTGTCTGCATCCCTGGCATCCCTTCAACAACAATGGGGCAGGGGGTGTGGCTGTACCCTCACTGCTGCCAGGCCTCAGCAGGTTAGCACCGTACAGTCACTCACGGGGCAGACACTAGAGGGCGCTTTGGAGAAATGGTCCCAGGACCGCACCCGCTTGCCTTTCACCTCTGGGGTCTACCCCTCCTCTTCTATTCAATTCCTCACATCATTTTCCACGTGCCCTGCACATCCAGTCCCCTAAGGGCAGGAAGACTCCCTCCTGACTGCTTCATATGACAGCAAATCAGAGGGAGGTGGGAGGCTCTGCCCTCTTGGTCTCCTTGTCTGTAAATATAGGTTGGGTCTACATTAAAAAACTGATGCCTTCGGGGTTGGGGATTTAGCTCAGTGGTAGAGCGCTTGCCTAGGAAGCGCAAGGCCCTGGGTTCGGTCCCCAGCTCCGAAAAAAAGAGCCAAAAAAAAAAAAAAAAAAAAAAAACTGATGCCTTCAAAACCAAGTCCCTCTCAGGTCTCCTTACTTTTAAGCCACCTTCTTGGCTGCTGACCTGGGCTCCCAGGCTTCCAAGGTCAAGTTCTGAGAAGCTTTAATGAACAACCAGTCAAACCACGGCCCCCTCCCCAGAGCCCTTCCCACTCGGCACCAGGATATTTGAGTATAGATCAGCACTTAGGTTCAACTGACAACATTAGACACTCCTGTGCCTTCAGGGCCTGGTACAGAGTAGGCCTCAAAGCCAAACATGGTAGAGGTATTTTTGACATGGGAAATCGTCTGACTGCCCACTTGCCTGTCTACGTCAGTATTTGGAGCCCCTGCATGTGGTGACTTTCCACAGCCTCATCCACATGGTGCTGCTGACGACGGCCAGGGACTCACCAGGGAGTCTGCGTGCTGTCTTATTTTGGTTTTTGTTTTGTTTTGGCTTTATCAAAATATACCCCAATGGCAAAATGACTGCCTAGGCCTACCCTGTACCCCACAGGGTAGACACGATGAGGACATTGAATGGATGAATGAAATGAGACTCTCCCAGTGCCCTCCAGACCTGGCATTTGTGGTGCTCCTGGGGGCTCTCAGGATGTCCACCCCACTCACTTCTGAGGGACTTGCATAGAAGCCCCTCCCGGCTGCTCTGCCCTCCACGCCCTGTTGTAGCCTGACACCAACCACATGATTTCTCTGGAAATAACACTGACCCTCACCGCGATTTGTGCGGTGAAAAAAAGAAAGTGGAGTTCATTGCTTGAGGCCTGACAGACGTGAGGGTCCCTCGGTGTTGGCAATCTCCACCTCAGTTACCTCTGACTTCAGAAGAGACAGGCAGGATTCCCACTACTGCCCCTTCCTAGACGAGAAGACTGAGCTCGCTGACCAGCAGAGTGAGTGCAGGTCATGGAGCTGTCACTTAGCCACCACCTCTGCCTGCATCTGTTCAAATCCTCGCTCCTGCACCTACAGCTGCAGTGATCTTTAGAAAATGCTGCCAGGACCAGAACAGACCACGCTTCAACCCTGCCTCGCTTTCTGCATCCTTCTGCCTCCAAGGCCTCCCCCAGAACCGGCCCTGCTTCCCCATACAGTCACAAGCAACCTCCATTGAGGAACACACCCCATTCCTTCCCCCACTGGCCTGCTGACCCTCACCTCCTCAGGGAGCAGGCGTGGGGCTCTGGTCGGGATGAAGCCCCTATTAACACAGTACCAGCCATAGGACTGGGTGCCCCATTTGGGGCTGAGCATCCCCTGTGACCGTAGCCAAGTGCCCAGCACAGGCCTTACCTCGGTGGCTAAACTGGATTCCAAAGCAACAGACTCTAAGCTCTGTCTCCCTACTGCTCTGCCCAACTCCCTCACCCACCTCACAGCAGGGCCCTCTTACCAGGCTAGCCGGGACATGGCATAAGTGACTCTGCAGGCCTGGGTCCCCCCGAGAAGGGACTTTGTGTCCACGGTGTAAGCACCCATGTTGTCAAAGACCAGCCAGTCCCCTACTTGTAGTTGCGGCAGCCATAGGCCCTCAGCCACACAGTCGCAGCCGTCAACTGCTGGGCCCCACAGGCTACTGCTGTACAGCGGTTGATCCGCAGATGGTTTCTGTAGGCGAGAAGGGGGGACACCTCAGCTCCAATGGACATACCACACGCTCAGAACCTCCTCCCCAGACACCTGCCGTCGCTCCCACAGCTGACATGGGTGGTATTCAAGGACTACCCGATCTCCAGGTTCCAACACTAGCAGTGCAACTTTGGGCAAGAACATACACCTCTCTGTGCCTCAGGTTGTCTGTGAAATAGGGAAAAATATCGCCAGCTTTACCTGGCCACTGACAGGGGAAATAAGTCAGTGCACACAGATCATTTAAAGCCGGCTGGCAGAGTATGGCTGCTGCTGTCCCTGGGTCTGTGGCTCCAGCCGGAGGGGTCACTTTTCAGACCTCCTCTGCATCACACCTCCACAGCCCTTTCCACGAGCTCATTCCCAGCCTCTCTTCCAGCCCTGAAGCTTCCTCTTCTAGGATGCAGGCCCAGGAGACAGAAGCCAGAAGCCCAAGGGGAATAAGAGTGCCATGACTCAGATCCCAGACCAACAGACTGTCACCGAGTCTCTGACCTGGTAGAGTCTACAAAGGGCCCACGGGTCAAACACACTGACTCCCAACCTCAGTGATCTTGGAACTGACTCCGTAGACTGGTCTCGAACTCACATAAATTCACCTACCTGCTTTTGTCTCCTGAGTGCTGGGACTAAAGGTCCCACTTAGCCCCAATCTCTAGAAAACACTGAGTTGATGGTCTGTCTTGAAAGGCAGGTGCTGTGTTTGGGAAATCCTTTAAAAGCTTCTCCACAACAAAGAGAAAGGACACCACTGGGTTATAAGCTACCATCCTCTTGTCTGTTAGAGGCACAAGCTTAAAAACAGACAAGAGAGCAGCCGTGTGTGATGCTGGGGTTGTCAAACGTGGGGCCTCATGCGTGCTAGACAGGAGCTCCACTGCTGAGCCACACAGCCAGCCCTTTCTGCTTTTATTTCTATGTTGAAATCATCACCGTGGGACTGTTCTGTCTCTCGTTCTATCCACTCACTTACTCAGTCATTTATCTTTTTGTGGGACTAGGTGTTGTAGGACACCTGAACACACTGTGAAACCTGAGACTGCATTATTTACTAAAACAAACAACAACAGCAAACTTTTTCTAATTGTGGAGTGACTCAACCCTTAGTACACACCTTTGATCCCAAACAATGATTGTAAAATTAGTTTGTAGAAAGAAAACAGCCATGTTTGAAAGTGAGGCCTAATTGAGTGGCAGACAAAGTGACAAATCAGAAAAAGATTTGATAGCATAGGATAAGCCCAACTCTCATGAGGAGAGAAAGGGAAGCTCTTAAGAGCACAAAGAGAGAACGAGGCAGTTATAGAGACAGATTGCAGAGAGAACAAGCTAGACACAGGGGAAAACAGAACAAGCCAGAGAATGAGGAGTCCAAAGATTAGAACAGATTACAAGAGTTAATATGAGGCCACGCAGAGCAGTAATTCAAGAGAGGCCGAGAAAAGAAGCCAGATTGAATCAGTCAGCTTAAAGAGGAGCAGCTGGATTGAACCAGCTAGAGTTCAAAGAGAGCTAGGAAGGGTGAGCTGATTCAGTGGCAAGTCTCAGAGGCTGAAAACATTCGGGGCCTAGGTTAGATTGTACGAAGGCTGGAAGCTTCCAGGACTAGGCCTGGGTTAGCAGACAGAGGTAGTAAACCTTGGAGATAAGCTACATCAGGAGTACAAAAGTTAACGTTTACAACTAGGCCTGAATCTAGAACCCAGCACTTGCTACACAAGCGCTCTACCATGGAATCATATCCACAGTTCGCTTCATTCTTAAGTTTGAGACAGGGTCTCCCTCAGTCATCCAAGCTGGTCTCGAACCCACTCTGTAGCCCACACAGGCCTTGAACTTGATGTTTCTGCAAGACTGTCTCACAAATAAAAATCAATAAGCCACTGGGGAGGTGTGGGGATGTGGCACATGAGGACCTGATTTCAACACACTTGTACAAAGCTGGACGTGGCAGAACATGCATGTGACCTCAGGCCGGGAAGGCGGACATGGGGATCCATGAAAGCTATTCTTGCTTTGTCAGTGAGCTTCTGGCCCAGTGAGAGACCATCTTTAAAAGGGGCTGGGGTGTACAGAAAGGTGGGGTACATGGACTTGATGGGCCCCTAACCACACCTGAAATGTTTTAAAGTAAATAATCCCTATACCATACAAAACACTCAAAAATATTTCCAATGGAAAAGAGAGATTGACGGGCAGCAACAAAAGCAGAGAGGGACACTGGAACAGAACCTGGGGATCAAAACCCTATTTGTGGACACACAGAGACTGGACAAGAAATTTCAGCTAATCAAGTCCATCCTTATAGTCAAAAACATCCCCTTCAGGGACCAAGAAATTCACCCCTGAAAGGGAAGGAGAGGCGAGATTCACAATGCCATCACTGTCCTCCTAACGCTGAAATTGCAGGCCAATGACTCCAGCTCAATGTCCAGCACACGCCAAGTGGCCATTCTGCTGTCTAGTGATGGTGGCATTCTTGATTAAAACTGCAGACAGAGCAGAGCCCCTCCACAGGAAGAGTTTGTTTACGCCAGTGAGCTAACACTAACTATATGGAGGGTTGCTAGAATAGCCTCACTTAGAACCAGAAATGACTGCAGGAGTCAGAGGTCAGCACCCTTATTTTCCAAAGAAACCAGAGCGGTGGGCTTCAGTAGCCATTCAGTAGCCTGCCCGCCTATGACTTCTCTGCTGCCTTGTGGCAGAGCTGGGTCCCGAACCTGTGTTTTCTGACTCCAAATCTAAGGTTCTCTGTTATCATTACTCTCTATATGTATATCTGTGTGTATGTATGTATGTATGTATGTATGTATGTATGTATGTATGTATATAGGTATGTATATATATGTATAGGTATGTATGTGTGTGTATACACACACACACACACACACACATAATGAGAAATACTGGCATTGTAGCATTTTCAATGGGAAGAATGTATATAGAAAAATGGCCTATATGCATATTCTTGTGTATTCAAGTGAACGTGTGTGTGTGTGTGTGTGTGTGTGTGTGTGTGTGTGTGTGTGCCCATGCACATAGAGGCCAGAGGTCAACCTCTGGTGTCATCCCTCGGGAGTCATCTACCCTGGATTTTGAGACAGGGTCTCTATGATGGTTTAAATGAGAATGTCTCCCATTGGCTCATGTGTTTAAATGCTTGGTCCCAGTTGGTAGAATTGTTTGAGAAAGACTAGGAGGTGTGGCCTTGGAAGTGAGCTTTGAAGTTTCAAAAACCCATGGCAGGCTCAGTCTCCCTCCTCCCCATCTTCTTCCTCCTCCTCCCCCTCTTCCTCTTCCCCCCTCCCCGTCCTCCTCCCCCTCCTCCTCCCCCTCTTCCCCCTCCTCTCTCCCTCCTCCCCCTTCTCTCAGCTTCTGCTCCGGTGCCATGCCTGTCGGCTCCTTGCCACCATGATCATGCACGCCCCAATTCAATGCTTTATTTTCTAAGAGTCGCCTTGGTCATGGAGTCTCTTCACAGCAAGAGACCAGTGACTAAGGCTCTCTCAGCGGGACCTGGTGATGATTAGCGTAGGTTTTACTGGCTAGGAATCCCCAGAGTTCCACTCCCACGGCATCCCCAGTGCTGGGATTACAAGTGTGCACCACCAAACCTGTTTGCTTTATTTTCTTTTTACACAGGTGGTGGAGACTAAACTCGGGTTCTCATGCATGTGTGACAAGCACTTTGCCGATTGAACTATTTCCACGGTACCTAGATGTACGTGCTATATACAAACATTTAAAATATTGAGTTGTGTACAACAGCATATATTCCAGTACTCTATAAATACAGAGTACAATTGGGTGGGGGCGGGATGGTAGATTGGGTGGGGGAGGGATGGTAGATTGGGTGGGGGAGGGATGGTAGGTTGGGTGGGGGGAGGGATGGTAGATTGGGTGGGGGGGAGAGATGGTAGATGGGGTGGGGGGAGAGATGGTAGATTGGGTGGGGGGAGGGATGTAGATTGGGTAGGGGGAGGGATGGTAGATTGGGTGGGGGGAGGGATGGTAGGTTGGGTGGGGGGAGGGATGGTAGATTGGGTGGGGGAGAGATGGTAGATGGGGTGGGGGAGGGATGGTAGATTGGGTGGGGGGAGAGATGGTAGATTGGGTGGGGGAGAGATGGTAGGTTGGGTGGGGGGAGGGATGGTAGAGTACAAGGGGATTTTATGAGAGTCTTGGGGTAAGACTATATTTTGTTTTTAAAAACCATTGAGAGAACTGGAGTGATGATTCAGTGGTTAAGAGCACTGGCTGCTCTTCCCAAGGAACTGGATCTGGTTCCAACCGCTCACAACTCTCTAACTGCAGCTCTTGTGAATGCAATGGCCTCTGCAGGTGCTGTATGCATACGGTGCACATGAGTACATGCAGAGAACACTCATACAGCATCAAATAAAAACAAACATCTCTGTAAAGGCATTGGCACCAAAGGAGACAAAGCAATAAACAAACCAAACGATTCTATGAAAACGATCGTAAGGTACGTCATTTCAGATGAGTTAGCCAACAAAAGGCCACTATGCTTGCTATGGGAAGGGTACAAGTGGTAACGGTGTGTAGGACAGTGGTGACAGTGTGTAGGACAGTGGTGATGGTGTGTAGGACAGTGGTGACAGTGTGTAGGACAGTGGTGACAGTGTGTAGGACGGTGGTGACGGCATGTAGGACAGTGGTCACAGTGTGTAGGACAGTGGTCACAGTGTGTAGGACAGTGGTCACGGTGTGTAGGACAGTGGTCACGGTGTGTAGGACAGTGGTGACGGTGTGTAGGACAGTGGTGATTGCGTGTGTAAGACAGTGGTGACAGTTTGTAGGACAGTGGTGACAGTGTGTAGGACAGTGGTGACAGTGTGTAAGACTGTGGTGACAGTGTGTAGGACAGTGGTGACAGTTTGTAGGACAGTGGTGACAGTGTGTAGGACAGTGGTGACAGTGTGTAAGACTGTGGTGACAGTGTGTAGGACAGTGGTGATGGCATGTAAGACCGTCAGAGGGTCATCTGGAAATGGGTAAGCCAGGGGCCTGAAAATGCTCCTAAGCCTGGTAAGACTTTAGGGATCCGTCATTAGCACATCGTTCTTAAAGACAATTCCATCTCACTGGTGTCAGATGACCGCTCGAGAAGGGTCACTCTAACAGGGAGGACATGCACGGATGGGAAGGACGAGAAGGAAGGGAGTCTTTTCACAGGAGCTTCTTCTCTGACTGGAGCAGATAATCAAAAATGAACAAAGCCCCCCCAACCCCAAAGCGGCTCCCAGTCTGCAGGGAATAAGCATTCCAAGTCTGAGACCCTGAACAAGGAACTGCACCCCTCGGAGGTCAGTAACATGAACCTTAGAGGATTCTTACAAGAATTGAGAGAAACGACTTGTGAAATGCTCAACAGAGAATGCACGGCCACAAGCACATCATATCAACTGTGCCCAGCACATCCGTGAGGCAGGCAGGGATGAGGGACTGCGTGCACACAGCATGAGAGGGGCAGGGATGACGATGAGCAGCGTTCATTAGGGCGGTGGGCTTTTCCCCTTTCTGAAAATTTCCTTTCAACTCTAACTGCCTATACATGTTTCCAAAGTCTTTCTGGTTCCAGCATCGACACTCAGCTGTGGCAGTCCCAACTGTTCAGGAGGCTAAAATAGGAGGCCACCCTCGGCAACATGGCAAGAACCTGTTCTTTTTTTTTTTTTTTTAAATAAAAAAGGGGGGAGAGTTGAAGGGGGTGGAAAAAGTAATTTTCTCTGCAATGTAGTGAATGGATGATAGGCAGGCAGGGGGGGGCAAAGGAGGGTCCAGAGGAGGGTCCAGATGATCACTTGGGTGGCTCAAACAGGGGGTGGCCTGGACGATAGTGACAACAGGGAAAAAAGGAGATAAACACCAATGGGTTTGGGCTCTAGACTTAAGAACTGCAGGTGAATTCCATGAGGGAAGACAGGGAAGGCAAGACCCCACCATGCCAAGTCCTGACCACCGAGAGAAGGAACTATGGGTTGGAAATGAAGAGCTCGGATCTGAGCAAGTTTAACCTGAGGTGCCTGTGAGACATGGGCAAACCCTGTTGCAAAAACAGAAACAAAACCTTATGAAGGCCTGATCCTCAGAAGGGACTCGTGCCATGCCCAGTACTGTAGACCTCACCAGAGACCCATGGCTCAGAGGTCAGAGATGCTAGGGGAAAACAGTTACTGTTGTCTTTCTAAACAGACACGGTGACAAAGTGCCTTCTAAATGATTGTCTACTCCAGCGGCTCTCAACCTTCCTAATGCTGTGACCCTTTAGCACAGTTCCCATGTCGTGACGACTACCAACATTAAAATAATAAATCGTTGCTATTTCGTAACTGTGATCTTGCTGCTGTTACGAGTTGTGACGTAGCATCTGATATGCAGGATATCTGACCCCTGTGAAAGGGTCATGTGACCCCCCCGGAGAGCTCTCGACCCACAGGATGAGAACCACTGTTTATAACCATAGATCAGTGCTGCTCTGACCGAGGCCCAAGACGCCTCTCTGTCATAAGCAGCAAGGCAGAGATTGGAAACCGGCCTTTGCACTCGTGAACGAGTTACAGCTGTGGTTATCTGCACAAGCTCAGCCACCAAGCTCAGTCAGCATCCCAGCAGGCAGCTCTAGCCACGCTTGGTGGCTTATAAAGGCTGGGCTGCGGCAGTGGCCGTGGGGTGCATTGAGATGGGGGGGGGGTGAGAGGAGGGCCTGGGAGTATGAGTGATCAAGACGCGATACTGCATGTATGAAATGGTCGAAGAATAAGTAAATTATTTTTTTAAAAGTAGGAAATGGGAACTGGAAATAGCAAGTGCCTAGGCTGGCCCAGTCTAACCTGTGGTCCCTAAATCTGAATAGTAGGCTGAAGACTATCACAGAACTACAGAATGGAAAAAACTGAATTCTTCTGTGCATCAGGGCGGCTTCCTCAGGCAAGCAGCTGTGACGGGAAACTACAGTTAACTCGGGAACGAGACCTCACAAAGCCCGTACACAATGTGGAGGCCCCTGAATAAGGCGCAGATACCCCCCGCCCCGCCCGCCATGGGATTAGGAGTAGAGAGGGCCTGGGAGAGAGGCTTTGCCTGATCGTCTTTCCCCACTCAGCCGTGCCCACTAAAGCCACTGAAGGTCCGAATGCTCTGTTCCAGGTCCCCTGTCCATATGAGAATCTAGGACAGTCGCACTGCTAGGGACTAATGCCAGAGTAAGACCACAGATATCTGTCCCGACAGTCTATGCTGGAAACAGGAAGCCAAGCAGCCGGCTCTGCCTTGGCTGAAGCACTACATCGCCACAGAGAAGCCTTGTAAACGGAGTCAGCGGCACAGAAAGAGCTACACCCCGTGTAAATGAAAGGAAGATTATGAAGCAACATCACCCCAATGTTACAAAAACAAGTACTTTGTGTTTTCTAAAAGAATGAAAAATACAATATTCTGCATTGTGACTATGAGCATTAATCTTCACCCTTTCATCACCCTTTCATCACCCTTTCATCACCATCACCATCATCACCACCATCACCATCATCACCACCATCACCATCATCATCACCATCATCATCATCACCATCACCACCATCACCATCATCATCACCATCATCAGTATCATCACCATCATCATCATCACCATCATCAGTATCACCATCACCATCATCATCACTATCATCATCAATTATTATTGACAGGTTCTATGTATTCTAGGCTGGCCTTGAACTCACAATTCATCTGCCTCGGCATCCTGAGGGCTGAGATTCCAAGTACATACCATGCCTAAATCTTTTGTCTGTTTTTTTTAAACCATTTTTAGTGTGCCTTGAACCCAGGGCCTCTTGCATGATAGTCAAGTTCTCTACCACTGAGCTACACTCTGGGAACACAGTTCAGTGGGAGGCATGCTCAGAGCAACTCCGCATTTCTGAGGCCTCCGCTTTGAGCCCTGGCATCACAGAGACCAATTAAACAAGTAGGAGTTAGACAGAATCCCGTGCACGGGATGGCGGCGGCACGTTCACAGGGGTGGGCTCACCTTCTGCAGGGCGGGGGTGGGGCAGGTGTTGTCAAACAGGACTGAGTTGAAGACCCCATAAACACCTTCATCGAGGTGGTACACGATGCTCTTAGGGGCTGCGCCGGTTTGCTCTGTGAGGAAGGGAGAGAACAGGGGCCACACAAGCAGAACGTGAGGGGCCCGAGAGTCTGAAGCGGGCACCGCAGTGGGAGAGTAAGGAGAGGGCTGTGCAGCAAAGGGTTGCCTTTTCTTTAGCTGTGACATGGACCCTGCAACAAAAGTCACTAGAAGTCATCTTTTTGGTGGCATGGGTCCACTTCTGAGTTGGTTAGACTTCCCGGAGCAGCTGAGTCATGACACCATATTTCCCTGCTGCCTCTGAGCCCCTCGAGGCCCCAGTCAGAGCAGGAAGGCAGCTCAGTCAAATTCAGGTCACCAGGACATGAGCCACTTTCTCAGAGGCACATGACAGGGAGGAGGGGTGCCAGAGTAAGAAACCAGGTGGGCTAGCACACTAGGATAGCCCCCGAGTCTATACAAGGACAGGAGAAAGCAGGAATGCACACACAAACTGACCATGCTGCCTGAAGCCACGTCTCCCACCCTCCAACCCCTGACCCCTCATCCCCTCACCCCACGCCTGCTGCCAACAAGCCCTATCTGGAGGAGAGCACAGCATGAGGCTCTCCACAGTGAGGAGCCTGGAGCAGAAGGTGAACCCCAAATCAGACTCGTTGACACGGGTCACTCACAGGGCTCTGACAGATCCCTGTGGGAAGCATGGTCTATCTGGAAGGGCAAGTAAGTCACTGGTGCCAGTGGTGTGTGGACACATGAGCTCCAAGTCAGCCTGAACTAAACCTGAACTCCAGCCCTGCTCTTATGAACCCTGTGCCCCGGAACTGATGACCTAACCTGTCCCCGCCTATGTTCTGTCCTGTGTCAACAAAAATGTCCTCCTGAAGTTATGAGGTTATGACCCCATGAGCCAGACATGGGGTCAAGCTCACCTCTATTACCATTAACCTCTTCATTTACATTCTTTTTTTTTTCCGGAGCTGGGGACCGAACCCAGGGCCTTGCGATTGCTAGGCAAGTGCTCTACCACTGAACTAAATCCCCAACCCTTCATTTACATTCTTTGACTCCATTTCCCACCAGGGAAAGCAGCTCAACTTGTCATTCAAGACCTTTGGGGGTCAAATGACCCTTAACACAGAGGTCTCCTAAGACCATGGGAACTATCGGATTCTTACATTATGACTCCTAACCGTAGCTAAATTACCATTATGAAGTAGCAAGAAAAATAATGTTATGGTAAGGGTCACCACAGCATGAGGAACTGTATTAAAGAGTCACAGCATTAGGAAGGTTGAGGGCCACTGGAATACAGGGATAAAATTTACTTTGGGATGAGGGGAACTGACTGCAACTTTCCCTACAGCAAACACCCATTCTCCAGAAGGCCCCACCCCTGCTTAGCCGGCCGCTGTCTTAGCTTCAGGGAAGACCTGGGCACTGCTGCCCATCTGCCACTGCACCTACCCTCCCTGCTGGGCTGGTCCAGAACCTCCTTCTTGGCAACGATGCTGACGGCCACAGTGAAGGCTGACGTCACATAGTAGCGGCCCAGCTCAGCAAGGATGTCCACACCGCAGCCCTCAGGGAAGTACAGGTCCAAGGCTGAGTTAATCACTGAGGCCATCTGGAGAGGAGACCGTGCGGGACCATGAGATTTCGGGAAGAATTTGGCAGTGGAAAGGTCCCAGCTGGTAGCTGGGTGACAGGAAGCAGGAGGCTGGGGGCGGAGCTGGAGTGAGGACCTCATATAGCTCACTCCTCCAGATAATCCCACATAGAAAGGGATATTCTTTCCTATAACGCTTGGTGCGCAGATTCCAGATCCCGAGGCAGGGATCCTTCCTCCATAGACAACTAGCATGTTACATAGCAGGTTAGATTCCGGGGTCGGGGGTGGGTGAGCCTAATCACTGTGGACATCTAGAAGGACTCCTTTCATCCTTCTGCGCCCTTCTCACCAGGTTTTTTTACCAGCTCTTTGGAGGGTAAACAAGGCACACATACTCAGACCACTGTAGAGTTCTTGGAAAATAACTACTCCTCGGGTGATCCTCTAGCTAGCTAGCTAAGGGCATGGGCTGCAGTCAAGCAGAACTAGGGTACAGCCAGCCCTGCTGTGCACTTGGGAAGTGACATTAACTATGAGCCAAGCTGAGCCACATCACGGGGTTAATAAATAGCAATAAAATCCACCAAGCCCAAGGTGTAGACAGTTGGACCAGAGGTACTGCACAGTGGGCTCTACATGCTCGCCATGCCCCTCCCCCACCGCAAAATAACCATGAAGCCACACTTGAGCACACACTTACCTCTTCAAATCTCACTTTGGCTCCCTCTAAGCCAGGAAAGCCGCCGCCAAGGTCCAGGATGTTCATCGTGTGGCCCAGCTCCGCACCCATTTGAAACACGAGCCTGGCATCCGCGATGGACTGGGCATAGGCCTGAGGGTCAGGACAGCCACTACCAATGTGAAAACTGGGAAGGGAGGAAGAACCCCGGCTGACAAACAAGCTCCAGGTAGCCCTGTGCTACAGATGCGATGACTGAGGCCTGGAACATTAGGCTACTGAGGGCCACATGGGAAGCAGGGAGTGGAAGGAGGCACTTCTCCCAGCCCTCCATGCATCTCTGGAGAGAGACCTTTAGGGATGAAGGCTGGAGTCCCAGGGTATCATGTGGCTAGAGCAAGTCTCTAGACTTGCTTTATGTCTCACCGTCTACAGACTGAGAGAAAAACCCTTATTATTCAAGGGTGTGGATTAGGCATGAGGCACTGGGCATGGAGCCTGAGACACAGAATAAATTGAACTAGAGAAGGAGGTCCTATCCCTGCACGGACACAAACGTCTCCAGAGCACGGTCATGGCCTCTGGCTTATAGGCATGCAGAACTCCCTCGAAGCCATATCCGTGGGAGAACCTGCCGGGATAAGACCTTCTGGGGACTGTGGAGTTACGGAAAGAAATGCCAGGAAACCTTCCTTCTAAAGAGAGGACACTCTTTGGGGCAAAGCTGCAGGCCCAGCTGAAGGCCCAGCACGTCCACAAGTAATTCCTAGGGAGAGGGTAGTGAGTCTGGCCTGGGCGGGGCAGCCGCTCCCAGTGCACACCTCACACCCACCACCTCCACATGGCTCTGCTTGGCGTTCTCGAGCAGATGTCTGCAGGATTTCAGCGACGCCCCGAACCTCAAGCTCAGGTGATTCAGAGAGTGGGAGTCCTGGGTAGCAATGCACAGAACCATCCTGTGGAGAAACGAGGTGATCCTGCTGAGCGAGCACACACACGCATGCACGCGCACACATCCACACACAAACACACATACACATATACACACACACACACACAGACACACATACACATATACACACACAGACACACATACACATATACACACACAGACACACAGACATATACACACACAGACACACATATCATACACACACAGAGAGACACACATATACACACATCATACACACAGACACACACAGACACAGACACTAACAAACACTTGCGTGCATACACACATCATACACACACACACATCATACACACACACATATCATACACACATACACATGCACGTGCACACACACACATAGACACACACACATACACACACATCATACACACACAGACACAGATAAACACATGCACACACGCACATCATACACACACACATATACACACGTACACATGTGCACACACAAACACACATCCACACACACATCATACACACAGAAACACACAGACACACATATCCACACACAAACACACATCCACACAAACAGACACACATACACACATCATATACACACAGACACAGACACAAACAGACAAACACATGCACACACACATATCATACACACACAAACATCATACACATGTACACACACGCACACACACACATACACACAGACATACACACATACACACACATATCACACACACGCACATACACGCTCACACAGACACGCATACACACAGGCACACATATGAACACACGCATACACATACACACATACACAGACACACACATGCATGCACACATACACATACATACACACAGACACACACAGACGCACACACGCATACACACACTACCACGCCCAGCTGCTCCTCTTTGGGCAGGGAACCACACAGCTGAGAGGTCACTGAGCGCACAGCCTTTCTAGGTTACCCTGCACACTGCCAATCAACTTCTGATGCACTTGCCGGGTCATTCAACCCCACACCAGGCAGGTTTCCTTAAGTTTTCAGACATCACACAAGAGGAAACCACATGTCAAAAATATTCCTGGGGCTGGGGATTTAGCTCAGTGGTAGAGCGCTTACCTAGGAAACGCAAGGCCCTGGGTTCGGTCCCCAGCTCCGAAAAAAAGAACCAAAAAAAAAATATATATATATATATTCCTACGGAGAGTCCTCAGACATGAGGAGTGCTATGTTTGGGGTGAACCAGAATGGCTCCTGAACACCCCACTATTCCCTTAGAAGCCTGAGAGCTAGTAACAGTCAGAACCAGGGCAAACACCCATTCCCACTGCACTTGCCCTGGGCCCCTCCCCCATGCCCAGTTAAAGTATCTGGCGCCCATTGCAGAAGCAACATGCTGCTGGTGCTTCTCCCTAGCCGCTCCATACTGTTTACCAGCCCCCACGAATTTGCTTGGCTGTTTATGCCGCCCCAGATTTCACTCCTTCCTCAAAGCCCACTTCAAATATCATCTTTCCTGAAGCTGCGGGTTCTTGATCTTTGAAATCCTTTGGGCCTTTTCTACCTGGGGCTATAACAAGTCTGTCCCGGATCTGGCTCCCCTCCAGGGGTACCACCCCACCCTCCTGTGAGTGTGATGCAATCCAAGGGCATCCAGGGTGAGGACCTCTCCCCAGCTCCCCACCCCTTCCCCTCCACCCTCACCCAGCAGCCCAGCCTCCCTGCATAAGTGGCCCTCAGCTTACTTGGCACTGGGGTGGCTCTTGACCACCTTGGCCAGTTCCACTTCATTGTCGAAGCTTAGCAGTCTCACCCCGTGCTTGGCAGCATACTTGATCTGGGCAACTTGCTTACAGGGGTTGGCACAGATGATCTTACTGGCAGGGACACCAATGTGCTGGACCAACTCCATCTCTGCCTGCGGAGTTCCAAAGGTCGTGGTGAGGAGGCCGCAGGGGAGTCGGAGGAGGAGCACACTGTACGTTGACGACCAACATAGGTGGGCTAGCTTTCTTATTTGTTGGCTCGTTGGCTGGCTTTGGGGGGTTTTTGGTTTTGGGTGTTTTTTTTTTTCTTTTATTTTTTTCAGAGCTGGGGACCAAACCCAGGGCCTTGCGCTTGCTAGGCAAGCGCTCTACCACTGAGCCAACCCTGGTTTTGGTTTTTTAGACAGGGTTTCTCTGCATATTCCTGGCTGTCCTGAAACTGGCTTTGTAGACCAGGCTGGCTTCAAACTCAGAGAACTCCCTGTTTCCGCCTCCGGAGGGCTAGGACTGAAGCTGTACAGCATCCCTGTGGCAGCTCTTGAAGACAGCAGACACACAACGGCCACATCACACTCACTACCGGATCTCTGACGGCAGGGCTGCCATGTACGGACACGAGAGCAGTGTACTGCACCGTTCGTGACAAAGGCAGGGCATATTTACTTACTCTTCTCCTGCAAGCAGAAAATCTCATTCTAACCCAGTCGGTGTATTTATTCCAAAAGGTAAAGGGAGCCACATGGGCTGAGGAGACAGCTCCGCCGTCAAGCACACGTCTTGCTCTTGCAGAGGACCGAGATTCAATTCCCAGCACCACGTGGTGGCTCACGACCATCCATGACTCCAAGTCCAGAGGATCCTCTGCAGGCACCAGGCATGCACACGGTGCACACACATACATGTAGGCAGAACATCCATCCATATGGGTGAAAATAAATGAGTCATCTTTTTTAAAAGGACAGAGATGCAGTTTCTAACTCACACTGGTTATAGAATCACTGGCTTCTGACAAACTGAGATGTTTCACGAATATCGCTTGGGAAATCAGATGAAAAGTACTCGGCATCCGTGATTACCTGCACAAGACCTTCAAGACCCGCTGTGAACATCTTACTGAGGAGTGGGGAGGAGCTTAGGAGGCCCGGCCCAGCCCGAGGGGGAGGAGCTTAGGAGGCCCCGCCCAGCCTGAGGCGGTTACTAACAAAGCCAGGTATGGTTGGTGATGCACACCTTTAGTCCCAGCATGGGGTGGGGGGGGGGGGGGAGGCTGTCGGATCTCTGTGTTTAAGGCTGTCGTGGCCATAGTGAGTTCTAGGCCAGACAGGGCTACAGGGTGAGGCCCTCCCCCTAACCAAGAAAGAAAAGAAAAAGAAGAAAAAAGAGGACCCACTGAAATGAATGAGAGAAAAGAGAAGGCACCAAGATAAATGGGATCAAAATACTTTATAGCCATGTAGAAAACGTCATCGTGAAACTGCTACATGATACAGAAACACCATACAGGTAACGTCCCGAGGATTTGAAGTCAAAGAGATGGCCATGCTCCCCAGCTCAATACAGCACCAACCACAACAGACATGACACAAAATCAAGCTAAACATCTGTTCGCCGATGCATCTCCATCCACAAAAATATCGGAGACTCCAATTCATTCCTTTGAAAGCAGGGAATTCTATCATTTATAACGTGAGCGAAGAACACAGGGGACATCGCAGCAAATGAAATGAACTGGGCACGAAAAGAAAAAATGCATGAACTCACTTAGTGTATGGCATATGCATGGTGTATACATGTTTGCGTGTATGTGTGCAGGTGCATGTGTGTGCACACGTATGTGAAGGCCAAAGGCACATCAAGTTTCTTTCTCAGTCACTCACCACCTTACTTTCTGGGCCAGGGTCCCTCAACGAACCTGGAAGCTCGCTGATGGAGCTAGACTGTCTAGAGAGCAAGTTCTGGCGAGCTCCTGGTCTTCTGCCTTCCCAGCACTGCGACCACAACCACAGCCCCATCACCTGCCGTTTTACAAACTCAGGTGCTAAGGCTTGTATCAAATGAGTCCTTTAACTATAGTCCATTAACGATGTGGAATGTACAAATGCCAGAGTCAGAGAAGCAGAGAGCAGGATGGTTAAGTCCAGGGCTGAGGGGCTGAGGAGCTGAGGAGCAGGGAGAGATTGCCCAAAGGATGTTGTTGAGCTTAAAAGCAGTTAAGTTCCAGCGGTCCACGGGACATCAGGATAACCACGTGAATACACACACACACACACACACCGGGGTCCATCTGCCGTTGGTGACAGTCAATAACAGGCATCGTGGGACACAAAGATTGATCTCTGGAGCTGGACTTGTCACAGCGCACATCCCAGACACAGATCTGTCACCAAGCCAAGTCTGGGTGACTATGAAAATGCTCCCTCTCCCCCTACACAAGGTGCAAAGAGGCAGAGGTAGCCCTGTGAGGGCCTGTGATTTAAACAAGTGTGGTCATAAATATGTCAACAGTAAGCCTCACTCGGGGAAGACCTGCTCTGTTCAGCCACTGCATTCCAGTCCTATACATTCTCATTTAATCTTCATAAACCACCTTACGAGACAGGTTTGGAGGTTTGGAGGGTTAAGTCATTAATTCAAAGTCATACAGCTTAACTGTCAGAGCTCAGCCTACCCTGACAGGCATCTCCTGGGCCTCTATTAATTTGCCAGACTGTGACAGGTGTTGAAAAAAAAAACAAGCGGTGAATAAAGACTGGATCTCTGACTCTTCAGAGCTTTCAGACTAGTGGGGGAGAGACATAGACAATAATGGCAGAGTGGCTGAGGGGTTCAAGGTATCATGACGTGTGCCACACACTGGAGAATGAGGAGCCCTGGGTGTGAAGGACAAAGGACAGCCCCGGGGGTCAGAAGGGCAAGTGGAGCCCCCACTGAGCCCTGCCAGGTCAGGGACAATAGTTTAGCAGAGGGAGCAGCTTCCACAGAGGTTCTGAGGCCAACCCGAGGGCTGAAATGCTGGAGTGGCCTGGATGGAGTCGTGCCATGGGAATGATGAGGGCTGAGGATGTGGGCAGAGCCAGCCACCTAGGAACCAAGAAGCCGTGTGTGGGTTTGCATGCTATCCTGCATAACGAAACATCAGCTTCAGGAGTTCCAAAGACAGGCACACGGCCAGATGTGACCATGTGCACCTGCCATAGCAGCACGTGGAGGCTGAGGCAGGACTGGGAGTTCAAGGCCAGCCTGGACTATTGCAGACCCTGTGGAAGGGACTGACAGAAGGCGGGAGGGAGGGAGGGAGTCAGTCTTGCATTTCAAGTGAAAGGTCTGAGCACTTATTCTGGCTCCTTGAGGAAAGGTTTCATGGGATTCTGTGGAGACTGGCCCGTGCCTGTCACAACCACCCGAGAGAAATGGCAAAGACGCTCTAGAAAGGACAGAAGAGGTGCTCTGGAGGGAGGATGGCATGATGGATGTGGGGGGCGAGGATGTGACACGGTGCACCGAATGAGTGGACAGGTGTGAGGTGACCATTCAAGCAAGGGAGGCAGGCAACAGGGAACGGCATTTAAGGTGGTGGGAGAGCTTGAGTCCAGAGGGTTGCATATTCCAAACAGCAGGTACCTGAGGAGCCAGCGCTCAGAGCCCTGCACAGACGAAAGAGTGAGAAAAATACGCACAGGATAGATCTCTGGGGGCGAAGGCAGATCCAGAGACCAATTCATTCTCTCTCTCTCTCTCTCTCTCTCTCTCTCTCTCTCTCTCTCTCTCTCTCTCTCTCAGAACTTATACTGTTGTTGGATCTTATCTGAAAGAATACTTGCTGGGTTGAACACTGTTAAAAGACGACACAGAAAAGAGTTCCCCTGACTAGATGCAAACACGTTCCCAAGCATGTTTAGCCTGTGGGCTGCACTGAAGTGACTGACTGGGACTAGTCCACACCACAGGCGTTCTCTGGCTCCCAAGATGCTTACTGCGTTTCCAGGCAGCCGCCGAGTGTGTTCCTAAACACTATTCTACCAAACCTGGAACACAGGCCCTCTACCAAGGCATAGAACCAGCATCCTCATGTCCTCTTTGAGTGGATAATCAATACGCCACTTGAATACTCGAGAGGACCAGGGTGTGGCGTTGCTGCTATCTGCTATTATTTTGTTGTTGTTGTTGTTGTGTTGAGGTAGGTTCTTGTTATATAACTCAGACCAGTCTTACAGTCACAACAATCTTCCCACTTTTAGCCTTCTGAGTGCTGGAATGACAAGCATGTGCCACTACGCTGGGCTTACATGATCATGTTGAAAATAAGGTGTTCACCAGAATCTAGGAGCAGTGTTCATGCCCATCATCTCAGCACTGCTACAGGTCCAAGGCCAGCCTGGGTTACATAATTAGACTCTATCTAAAATTTAGGAGGAAGAGGAGGAGGAAAAGGAGGAGGAGGAGAAAGAGAAAATGAAGAAGAAAGAAGGAGGAGGAAAAAGAAAGGAAGGAGAAGAGGGAAGAAGGAGGAAGAAGAAAAGAGGAGGAAGGAGGAGGAGAAAGGAGGGGAGAGGGGGAGAGGGGGGAGGAGGGAGAAGAAAGAGAAGATCAAATAAGTTGGGTGTGGTGGTATATTGATGACTTTAATCTCAGCATTCAGTAAGTGAATTAAGGGGATCAAGTGTTCTGGGCTTGTCTAAGTTGCATAAGATCCCATCTAAATTATATTTATATATATATTATATTATATATAAAATTATATATATAGTCACTGCATCCTCTCTGATCCCTGAGTACCAGGTTAGAAGAAATTCTTAGGTGTATCCAAACCAGACAGCTCTGCCGTGTTCAGCCACAAGGGGGAGCAAGGGAGTAGGCTGGGGGAGGTACATTAATCCGGAATGAGGCTAGGAGGCCAGATCAAAGGCAAGAGTCCCTTGGGAAGTAGGAGGAGGCTCAGAGCACTTGCAGCCTGTGCCTCTAGCCTGATTGCCTGTCTGTCTGTACTTCCATCCATGGTCCCTAAGTCCGGAAAGGTAAGATACCATCAAGCACGGTCACCGATTGTGACCCACCAGAAGAGGGCAGCCTCCACCCTTAAAACACCTGTAAAGGGGCTGGGGATTTAGCTCAGCGGTAGAGCACTTGCCTAGGAAGCGCAAGGCCCTGGGTTCGATCCCCAGCTCCGAAAAAAAGAACCAAAAAAAAAAAAAAAAAAACACCTGTAAGGACACTGGTGATGTGGAACAGGGGTCCGGTGCTTGCCTAGCACATGGAAAGCCTGGGTTGTAAGTGCCAGAGGCCTCCACTCAAGTAAAATGCACCAAGCAATGTGTGACCCGCCACTGTGGGAGAGAACATTTTCACGAGCCACACTGCACAGACAACCCTCTCCAAGAATCTTGGAAAAGGCAGGGCCAATAGAGGCTGAGATCACAGTGCCAGACTCGAGCTGGCATTTCCCAGGGCACGATCCGGGGCAGGTGGCTGAAGCTCTGTGACTCACTTCCTTATCTATCAAATATGTATTCCGGGGACTGTTGTCAGAATCCCGGTAAGAGAATGACCTCACAGTAAAGGAAAAAGCTCACGGAGCCGTTTTGAGAATGAGATCATTTGCAGAAAACTCCTGGCAAAGAGCCCGACCCAGCAGAAGCAGTCAGTGCTAGATACATTCAGCATACCCCTTTCTCCTGTCTTTGAAGCTTTTCTAAGACTCGAATACCCCACAACTCTGTCCTTTGGTGGCTACCCCCTGAAACTAGAGGACCCAGCACCTCACTCCTGAGTTTCCAGAAACTGAGGGATCTGCAGTCAGTGGACTTTTGCCTTATTTGGCAACCCTAGTTCAGAGGAACAAGGATCCTGTCTCCTCCTGCCTCTGGAAGGAACTTGCCTTGCTATGGAAGGCCACAGGGGAGCAAAGCCTTCATAGCGCGCGCGCACGCGCGCGCGCGCGCGCACACACACACACACACACACACACACACATACACACACAGGTGGGGGAGAGATGGGGGAGGGGGAGAACAAGGCCTACAAAGAAGACAAAGAAGAGACTCCTGAACCACAACGAGTGAAACAGCTAACCGTCAAGGTTAACCTGCCTGCTCATCTCCCACCCCAGTGCATGCATTTTCCTTAACTTGCAATCATTCTAGCTTGGCCAGGCTAGCTGTCTTTTCTTCTCCAAGAATTCTTTCAAGGACTCTGTTCATGTCACCCAGTCATGATGCTGATCTCCTCAGAGCAGCCATTAGGAGGCATCAAGAGAATGATGGTGCTGACACCACAAGGCATGCCCAGCAGGCTGACTTCCTCCTCAGGGCTTGGCCCTGGCCCTAACCTCTGGCTGGAAAGTTCTTCCTCTCATTTGCCACTTGGCTCAGTCTTCTGCCTCATTCAAGTGTGAATGCAAACTCTCAGAGAAGCCTTCCTCGGACGACTACCTACAAATGCAATCCAGCCAGGTGTGGTGATATGAATCCTCCTGGAATCCCAGCATTTAGAGAGCTAAGACAGGAGGACTGAGAGCTCCAAGCCAGGTTGTGGTTAACAGTGAGTTCTAGCCTAGCCTTCAGTCCACAGGGACTGACGCTGCTTCAAAACAAACCCCCTCACCCGACATCACTACTTCCCACCTACAATAGCACAGGTTTTCATCGCTTAATTTTCCGAAAGGGGGTCTTTGTTTTTGTTTGCTCACACTTAAATTCTCAGTTGGGAGAGCACTTTGCTGAGTGAATGAATGAGACAGACTTAAGAGAGAAGGCTCTTAATCCAGCCATAACAGAATGGATGAGACTCGGTGAATGAACAGACTGTCTTGCTCAGCGCCACACTGCGAGCCCCACCCAGACAGCCACCACTCACTCCACTACAGACCACACATACAAAGCCAATCAGAAGCCACCAGGAGGGAATTAAAAGCCGAAATCAAATTAGGAAGACGGCCTTCGGCAGCAACAACAAAACTCTGAGCAGATTAGTCTGAAAAACACAGTCACATGTTAAGCTTATGAAAGGGGGGAAAAAACCAGCCACACAGGGGTGGCTTTGGTTTGTTCTGTGATTTCAAGCTTAGTACCTACTGCTCTAAGCCAAGCCGTTTTAAAACTGCTATTAGATTTATTTTTTTCTAAGTAGAAAAATTAAAATATGGCTATTTCTTTAAAAAGAAGAAAAACAGGGGCTGGGGATTTAGCTCAGTGGTAGAGCGCTTACCTAGGAAGCGCAAGGCCCTGGGTTCGGTCCCTAGCTCCGAAAAAAAGAACCAAAAAAAAAAAAAAAAAAAAAAAGAAGAAGAAAAACAGCCCAGCATGATGATATACCACACCACTGTGGAGGATGGAGGTTAGGAGAGTCAGGAGTTCAAGGCCAGCATCAGCTACATAGTGAGTTTAAGGTCAGCCTGGACCACATGAATCCCTATCTTAAAGAAAAAAAAAAGTCATAATATAAAACAGAAAGATAAACCCAAACCCATTTAAAAGGCAACCCGTGTGCCCAGGGACAACTCAGGATCCTATTTGAAACTTCAGAGCTGACAAGTTCTTCCTCCCTCCTCCCTGGACCCTCCTCTTCTCCTGAGTAGGTGTCCTTCCCGGAAGGTCATGGCCTAGTACAGATCCCTCCTGTTCCCTGGAATCCCCAGCACCGGGAGGACCCCATTTGGTGAGCGTGAAGGCTAAGTGTGCGGGAGGGACAGAGGGGCTCACCTTGCTGGCACAGCTGAAGCCCAGTCCCAGCTCGGCCAGGACCTTCAGCACGCCAAGACTGCTGTTGCACCTGACAGCATAAAAAGGCCGGACTCGAGGCAGGTACTTCAGAAAGCAGAAGTGCTTCCTCACTACAGCACCCAGGTCGGCCACGAAGAAGGCAGCCACCTTGCCCTGCACAGCAAGAGGCGAACGGATGTGAGACCCAGCTCCCTCCCTGGGCATGCTGTCTACAATCCTTCCGGAGACTGGACACCAGTACCCTGCTGTCGCTTTCTGAGGCTCCCATGTCCTCCAGGACAGAAGGCAATCTAGGACTGACACTTAAGGCTGTGTGACCAGCTCCAGTCCCTCCTTTCAGTCCAGCCAAAGCCAACTGTCTGTCTTTCCCATCCCCCCCCCCAAGCCTGTGTTCCCACCATGCCCTCTGTTGGGTCTGGCAAATTCTCAATCTCCTGTCATTCAGCCTAAATATAGTTATATAGTCATATACAGTTATATAGTTATATATAACATATATGTGTTCTGCATAATAGATTTTAATCCATAACTTTTAATGTTCTGGCCGCATTCTGCACGTCCTTTTAAAGCAGCAGACCTGTACATACAGGGGTGTGCTCCACAAAAGGCAGATACCGTGGCTCACAGCCCACTGCCGCTGTCACACAGGTGCCTATCCCATTTGCCTGGTCTTCACAGACATGGATGAGACTGAGGTAAACCCTCCCTGGGACTCGTTTTCCCTTTCATGCAACTTTTTTTTCTTTTAATAAATACCCACTTGGTGTCCAACATAATAATTAAGAGAGAGGAAAGGCCAAAAACCTGGAAAGGGCTTGGAACTGAAGAGAGTAGCCCTTACCTAATTACACTTCCCTTTAATAAATGCCAGATGGGACTCTCTACAAAATAGGTTAGTGGCCACGGAGGCAGAGATTACAGAACTAGCCAGAAGCAAATCTGGAAAAGGGGAACGGTGGTGGGAGGGAACACGGAAGACAGGTAAAGGAGAGGAAGTGCCCCGAGGGCACAGCCCTGCAAAGGCACAGCGAAACAGCCTCACACACGCCGCAACTCTCAGAGCACAAGCCTGGGAGTATGGAGCCAGAAGTGTGGCTGTGGGTACAGAGCAGTGGGGAGCTGTTGTAGGATTCTGTTTTGGAGGAGAGTTGCGGGACGTGAGAGAACCAGGAGAAGGTCCCGGGGGCTTGGGAGAGAAAGGACCAACTACAAGCGGAGATTCTCCGGTGAAGTTCCGAGAGCCTTACAGGTGAGCTTCACAGAGCTGGGTACGCCAGCGTGTAGGAGGGGAGAGAGCAGAAGGCCGGAACTCCTAAGTTCCCACCTCGAGTGCTGCGACTGTGGTGATGCTGTTCTTTTCTCAAGGCAGAGAACACAGGGAGGGCAGGTGTCGGGCAAGGACCAAGAATTGGGGATAAAGGGGGCAGTCTAGAAAATATCAAGTAAATACCAAAACCAAATGAGAGAACGAGGGGTCTCCTACAGAGAGAGGACAGGCAATCAACCCACACCCATTTCCATCCCCTCACCGTGGTGGCCTGGGAGGCCCCCAGAGTGAGTTCCTCCAGCAGATCCCGGGTGCTGAAGCCCTCCTCCACCATCACAAAGTCCGATTCACTGAGGTAGCCAGCCATGCTGAGCAGGGGGAGCCCAGGGGCTGGATGAAACTGCTGCCTTGGAGCACCGCTGGCTGCCTTGGCCACCGCCTTAGAAAGTATGCAACACACTGTGGGGAGAGGGAGATGGAGGAGACCGCTGGGGAGCAGGCTGCACCCTCACCTCCCCGGGCCTAGCTTCCCTACACGGTCATGCTCTGCACCCCACCCCACCCCCAAGCACAAGCCTGAGAAGCTGAGGTTCGCTGGGAACGGTGATGATGTCTCTGCTAGAGCCTCAATTATCCCCATCGGTTAAATTGGATTGCTTTGGAGTTCTTTTCCAGTTCTGAAATTTGGGATTGGAAGGAAAAGAAAGTGTGGTGGACAGATCTGAGAAACCTAGGTGAGGATGTCGCCTTCCTTCTGAAGGAATCCTCCAGTCCGGACCACGACTACCTAAAGGGCCAAAACCCGTGAGCTTATTAAGTTCGAGTCTGCTCTCTGCTTCATGACCTTGGGTCAGTTTCCCCATTTATAAAAGGCTGGTTCTGACACGCTAAGAATGCTCTAAGAGCCACCGGTGGTTCTGTCCACGGGACCGCTCCCTCGAGTGCAGGGCAGGGGTCCCGCACCCCAGCCCCAGGCCTCCTTACCAAGCCCCGTCCTCCTTCGCGGGGGCCAGAGCCAGGCGCGCTGCTAGGGGGGGTCGCCGGTGACCTCGAAACTTGTGCAACACCCCGAGGAGGAGTGGCAGTTGCGGAGCCGAGGCCCCTGCTGAGAGGAGGCAAGGGGGACCAGGGGACAGGTCAGCGCCCAAAGCCTAGTGGGCACCCGCTCCCCAAGGCTCCCCCCAGCCATCTCCTGCACTCGCCTTAAAACGCATTTACACGGCTTCGGCCCATAGGTCTCCCCAGCGAGTGAATCGGATCCTCGGCGCCTCCGCTCGCTCGCTCCCCCCGGCTCCGGCCCCGCGGCCTGCGCCCCGCGCGCCCAGCAGCCACCGACCCCACGCCCCGCCTTGCGCCCGCCGCTCGCTTATATAAGCCCCGCCCTAGCCCCGCCCCGGTGCTCCGGCCCCGCCCCTGTCCGCTCCGTAGCCAGGGCAACCGGGTGCCGCCAGCCCATTGGTCGATTCGGGCATAAAGCATTCAGCGCTGCGAGGCTACTCCGCAAAGCTGCGCAGCTAGACAAGCTGCCTGGCTGGTGTCCGCAGAGGTCCACGCGGGGAAATCCTTCGAATCCTAGGCGACTACGTAGTCGGAGCCGCGGATCTTGAGTCCTGAATCTCAAAAATTGACTCTGGAAAACTTTTCTGTCCCTGCCTGAAGTCGATGGTTCCCTGCTCCTCCCCTGGTGAAGTTCTGGCTTCTTCCTTGGAGCCCAAGCCTCTCGCTGTCCTATTTTGTAATATGACCTTTTACTTTATCGCCTCTCCTAGGCATCTTAAACTCCCAACTCAAATGGCAGCTCATATGTGTTCAGAGAGGGGTTTTGAGGCTTCACAAGCTCGGGGCGATGCCTCCCTTCTTCATTCTCAGAATCCACCAGACTCAGGTGAAATGTGGCTTCGACTCAAAGCATGTCTCCTTTTCTATACACAAATTCCTGCTCATCCATCAGAGTCCAGTGTAATGTCTTCCTCTGTCGAGCCTTCCCTGGCCACGAAACGCAATGGGACTCAGAGTTCTTGTCTCTGTCTGACCCCTTCCTCCATCTTTTGAGCCTTAATATCGGATGCTGAGATTCCTGCCTCTACTTTTCACTTTTTTGCCTGATAAAACATCTCAGATTTGTGCACTCCAAGCACAGACTGAGAGCAGGACTCCTTAGAGCGCTTAGCGTGC
The DNA here is from genome assembly GCF_021556685.1 of Rattus norvegicus. Classification (NCBI taxonomy): domain Eukaryota; kingdom Metazoa; phylum Chordata; class Mammalia; order Rodentia; family Muridae; genus Rattus; species Rattus norvegicus. The sequence continues at coordinate 147,320,202 of NC_141538.1, forward strand.
ACACGGTGATGCTCAGAAGCTAATTCAAGAGTTCTCCGGGTAGAAGTCAGAATGCTGCTTGTCTCTGAGCCTGTGGCTACTGATTGGGAAGGGACATAGTAGAACTTTTTGGGGTGTTTGGTATTGGTTAAAGGTGTGTGTGTGTGTGTGTGTGTGTGTGTGTGTGTGTGTGTGTGTTCCTCGAATTATACACATATGATTAATGTCCTGTTATATGTGTTATGTACACTACATTAAGAATTTACAAGTTTTAAGCCGGATGTGATGGCACATGCCTTTAATCCCAGCAAATCTTAGTTCAAAGCCAGCCTGTTCTACAGGAGATCTACTGCCAGGATTCCACAGAGAAATTCTGTCTCAAAAAAGAAAAAAAAATTTTACAAATTTTAAGAAAACCCTTGATAGGGTTGTAGAGATGGGTCAGAGGTTAAGAGCACTTGTTGGTCTTGCAAAGGACCAGGTTCAATTCCTACTTCCCACATGTGAACTCCATCTAACTTCAGTTCTAGGGTATCCAATGCCCTCTCCTGGCTTCCCTGGTCACCAAGCACAAATGTGGCGCACACATGCATGTAAGTGAAACATTCATACATATAAAGCAAGTCTTTTTTTTTTAAAGAAGGGGGCTGGAGAGATGGCTCAGTGGTTAGGAGCACTGACTGCTTCTCCAGAGGTCCTGAGTTCAAATCCCAGCAACCACATGGATCTGTAATGGGATCTGATGCCCTCTTCTGGTGAGTCTGAAGACAGCTACAGTGTACTTATATATAATAAATAAATAAATCTTAAAAAAAAATAAAATAAAGAAGGAAGAAAAACCCTTGGCATAAAATAAGTACCTCACAAATGCTACTGACTTGTCAAGTTTTATTTGGTAGAAATCTACAGATAATCTTAATTACAGATAATCTACAGATAATCTTAACTGCCTTTTAATTATTGTTTGAAGTATGTCTGGGGCTGAGGATGTAGCTCAGTTAACAGTGCATTCTAGCACCAAATAAACAGGATATGTTGGTACTTGCCTGTAATCAGAGCATTCAGGAGTAGGAGTGGAGACAGGAGGATCAGAAGTGTAAGGTTGGGGCTGGGGATTTAGCTCAGTGGTAGAGCGCTTACCTAGGAAGCGCAAGGCCCTGGGTTCGGTCCCCAGCTCCGAAAAAAAGAACCAAAAAAAAAAAAAAAAAAGAAGTGTAAGGTCATCCTTGGCTACCAGGAGTGTTCAGAGCCAGCCTGGGCTACAGGAGACCTTGTCGAAAGAAAGAGAGGAAGAAAGAAAGAAAGAAAGAAAGAAAGAAAGAAAGAAAGAAAGAAGAAAGAAAGAAGAGAGAAAGAAAGAAGAGAAAAAAAGAAGAAAGAAAGAAGAGAGAAAGAAAGAAAGAAGAGAAAAAGAAAGAAGAGAGAAAGAAAGGAAGGAAAAAAGAAAGAAAGAAAGAAAGAAAGAAAGGAGAAAGAAAGAAGAGAGAAAGAAAGAAGAGAAAAAAAGAAGAAAGAAAGAAGAGAGAAAGAAAGAAGAGAAAAAGAAAGAAGAGAGAAAGAAAGGAAGGAAAAAAGAAAGAAAGAAAGAAAGGAGAGAAAAAAGAAAGGAGAGAGAAAGAAGAGAGAGAAAGGAAGGAGAAAGAAGAAAGAAAGAAAGAAGAAAGAAAGAAAGAAGAGAGAAAGAAAGAAGAGAAAGAAAGGAGAGAGAGAAAGAAAGGAAGGAAAAAGAAAGAAAGGAGAGAGAAAGAAAAGAAAGGAGAGAAAGAAAGGAAAGAGAAAGGAAGGAGAAAGAAAGAAAAAAGAAAGAAAGAAAAGAAGGAAGGAAGGAGAAAGAAAGGAAGGAAGGAAGGAAGGAAGGAAAAGCAAGTCACTAGTCCATCTGTAACACCTCTTGAAGAACAGCCAAGATGTTCTTAGAGAAAAGCAAGTGGCTTATGTGGAGCTTATGGTAAAGCCTGTGCTTAACTTGTGTGGGGCCCCGTTTATATCCCCATCATCAAAAAGGGAGAGAAAAGGACTTCCTCCCCCAGATGTCACAAGACATTCTATTAGGTTGTAGTCTTGAAAACAGTGTGGTTCTGGGGCAGGAAAAGGCCACAGAATAGTCATCTGGAAGAGAGAGCTTGAGTCTCAAACCAGTGGAGATAAGCGTTTGATCGGCTGTCAGTATTCACTCACCTGCCGGACTGTGGGCTTTGTGAAGCCAGAGGCACTTCCTGACCAGCCTCTATATCTCCCCAAGACGTATTTTACAACCTAATGAAAATACACTCCACAAGTGGGGCAGTGTGGGACCATGAAGTCGGAGAGAGCCATTTTCCAATCCTCAACTTACCAGAGCCATATGTGTCTACTGAGCAGCCTGCTTTACACCCTGTGAACCAACTGGGTTCAAACCGCTTTCTCTAGGTCCTTCTGCTTGGAAGCTTTTCACTTTCTGTGCTCAGGAGTATCCACTGCACAGAGCCACTCCCAGGTTCCTGCTCTGAGAGCTAGCAACCATTTGCAGCATGGGACATACAGTTCTTGTCCACGAGTCCTCTTCCTCTCTCTGAAGGAGCAAGGTTCTCCTGAGATCAAGTGTGGGAAAAGAGTGGACCTTGAAAGCCACAGGAGGGGCTGGGGATTTAGCTCAGTGGTAGAGCGCTTACCTAGGAAGCGCAAGGCCCTGGGTTCGGTCCCCAGCTCCGAAAAAAAAGAACCAAAAAAAAAAAAAAAAGCCACAGGAGAATCCTCCAAAGATGAGACTCAGAGGAAGGGAAACACGCCCGAACATTGCTGACTCTGTGTTTTGTTTCTGAAAAGAAATCTCACTAGTGGCTCAGACTTGTCTAGAACTCGCTACGTATTTGAAGCTGGACCTAAACCCGTAGCAATCCCCCAGGCTTTCGGCTTCCTGTTACAGATGTCAGGTCCTATACCTGGCTTCTACTGCATTTTGTGGTTGTGACTTTTGCTTGTTTGATCTGGCTCTTTGGTTTGTGGAGTATCTTGGGATACTTGGGTTGTTTCTTTGTTCACAACAGGGTCTCGAGTGACTCAGACTAATCTCAAACTAGACATGTAGCCAGGATGACTTTGAACTTCTGGCCCAACAGGCATTCAACATCAAGCCCAGCTTTAAAATTAATCTGCTATTTGGCAATTTCGTATCCTGGCTCTACATTTCAAGTGTTCGCTGAGCTGACTGCATTTGGGTGCCCTGGGCTAAGTCTGCCTGGGATTAATAGACACACAGTAGGTACATTTAGCATCTCTGTGAATGGACAAATCAGAATCCAGTCTACCCATCTGTAATCCGTAAAGGATTAGTAATAAGGAGGTGAAATCTACACCCTGGACTGGGTGCAGAGTCTGCCTTTCTCTTTCTCTCTTTTTAGTAAATAGCACATCGTTGAATCAATGAAACAATCTGATGTCCTGAGAGCCATAGCTGTTCCCAGTTTGTGTATGAGATATCTGAAGCTCAGAGAGGTTCAGTAACCTGCCTAGAATAACACAGCAGGTAAGGGTGGAGCCTAGTGGCTGGGTGGGGAGGTAAGGCTCTGGTAAATGTGAGAGGCCCTGGATTCACCCCCTCCCCCAGCATCACTCAAAAAGTAATATTTTGCCAGGTGGTGATGGCACAGGCCTTTATTCTCATCGCTCAGGAGCAAGTTCCAAGATGGCCAGACCTACACAGAGAAAGCCTGTCTGTCAGAGAGAGAGAGAGAGAGAGAGAGAGAGAGAGAGAGAGAGAGGAAGAGAGAGAGAAAAAAGAAAGAGCCAGGCAGTGTTGGTGCACACCCTTAATCCCAGTCCTTGGGAGGCAGAGGCAGGCAGCTCTGAGTTCTAGACTAGCCTGGTCTACAGAGCAAGTTCCAAGACAGCCGCAACTACACAGAGAAATCCTGTCTCAAAACAAAACAAAACAAAAATTTAAAAAATGTGGTGACTCTTAAATCTAATTGCATGTGTGTGTGTGCGAGTGTGCACGTGTGTTGGTACATGTACTATGTGTAGGTACATAAGCACATGGATACATGCACTAGTGAAGGTCAGAAGAGTGTCTCAAGTGTCAGTTCTCGGGTTGCATCCATCATGTCTTTTTGAGGCGGGGTCTCTCTAGCCTATAATCCACCGAGTTGACTGGTTTGGCCAACACTAGGGTTGTACCTATCTCCTCCTTCCCAGCACTGGTATTGGAAACACATGTTATGCCTGGCTCTGTGTATGGGTTCTGGGTTCTAATTTGGGTCCCCATGCTTGCCTTACTGACTGGGACTTCTCCTCAGCCCCTCACCCTTGACGTTTAGCCTCTCAGTTGCCGAGCAGCGAATGGAAATCCATTCCTGCTGGCATCTAGCCCAGGCTCCTCTCTGCCTGTCTCTCCTTTCCATATCATCAAACCTTCCTGATTGCTGTACAGAGAGCCCTTGGGAGCTAGAGAGCTGGCAAAATGTTTATTTATTCAGGCTTCCCAAAACTGTGTCTGAATTAATTTCCTAGGGCTGTCGGAACCAAGCAGCAGCAGCTGGTGCTGTAAACAACAGAAATGTATCAGTCCTCGTTTCTGGAGGCTGGAAATCAGCAATAAGGTGTCAACAGACTGGTTCTCTCTCTCTCTCTCTCTCTCTCTCTCTCCCTCTCTCTCTCTCCCCCTCCCTCTCTCTCTCCCCCTCCTCCCCCCTCTGTTCTAGAATCGAACCCTGCCTTCCTTCTCAATCTCTGGTGTTCGAGCTGTCCTTGGCGTTCCTTAGCCTGTGGGTACATCACTCTAACGCAATGGTTCTCAACCTGTGGGTCGCAACCCCTTTGGAGGGGAGAACTGAATGACCTTCCACAGGGGTCGCCTAAGACCACCGGAAATATCAGATATTTATGACTCGTAACAGCAGAATTACAGGTATGAAGTAGCAATGAAGATGATTTTGTAGTTGGGAGTCAGCACAGCATTAGGAACTCTATTAAAGGGTCACAGAGTTAGAGAGGTTGAGAATTGCTGCCCCAGCATACAGCTGTCTTCTCTCTGAGGGTGTTCGTGTCACACTCTGGAGGAGTCTGGCTCTAAGGCTCAAAATCTCCTGTAGTGGAGGACAAGCCTTACACTGGACTGGGACTTACCACAATGAGTTCCACTTGACTCACTGAGCTCTGACAAGTGCCAAACAAGGACGCAGTCCTGCCAGTTACAACTTTAACTTACTCTTACGTGTGTGACGATGAAGTGTGTGTGTGGGTGGGGGGTGCTTGTGGACGACAGAGGTCAAGGCCTGGTGTCTTCCTCAATCACGTTCTGTCTTATCACTTTAGATAGGAACTCTCATTAAATCTAACGTTAACCAACAAGGCTGGGCTGTCTGGCCAGAGAGCCCCAGGGATCCTCCCATCTCTGCTTTGCCAGCATTTGGGTTTACACACACACACACACCACATATACGTACAGACACACATACATATACACATACACACATACATGCACACACATACATACACACAAATAACACACATATACATACACACAATATATACACACATACATACACACACATACACTCACACTCACATACATACACACATAACACATATACATACACACATACATACACACTCACATACATACACACACATAACACACATATACATATACACACATACACACATACATGCACACTCACATACATACACACACATACACACATATACATACACACATACATACATACATGCACACATACATACATACTGTTTTTATGTTGGAGTGCCAGGAATTAAACTTGTACAGCAAATACTTTGCAAACTGAGCCATCGCCCCCGCTTAAGACATTAGCATACCTTGGGGGTTGGAGACAAGAGTTCAGCTCCTCCCCTCTCCCTCCCTCCATCCCCCCCTTCAATACTCCATGCCACCATCTAGGAAGCACAGGTGCATGGTGGGCCCTGGAGAGAAAGGGAGATTTTCTAATGCTTGGTGCCTAGCAAGGAGGATTTTTATATTTATTATTTATTGTGTACATGTGTGTGCATGCAATGCCCCAGCATTTATGGAGGTCAGAGGACAATCTGCAGAAGTCGATTCTCTCCTCCCACCACATCCATCCCAGGGATCAAACTGGGGTCATAAAGCTTGACAGAAAGTACCATTTACTTGATGAGCCACCCTGCCAGCTCTGTTTCCCCAATTTAAATGCCAGTGTGTTCTGTTCACCACAACTCATTCCTTGGGGCAAGGTAATCAGAGAAACAGAGAAACATGTTTGAGCATCCCAGAGAATGCTCACAAGCCCTTCGCCTTTAGAAAGCCCTGCAAGAAAAGCATTTTACTAGGTCCATTTTACAGATGGGAAAACTCAGATTCAATCATTCTCTAACGCTAGTAGGCTGAAGCAGGGACTTAAACCTAGTCTGTCTGATTTAATGCATCCTGGGAAAGGGGCATAGATTAAGAGAGCTTTTGGCGGGGCTGGGGATTTAGCTCAGTGGTAGAGCGCTTGCCTAGCAAGCGCAAGGCCCTGGGTTCAGTCCCCAGCTCCAGAGAAAAAAGAAAAAAAAAAAAAAAAGAGAGCTTTTGGCTCATGGCTTGATAGGGTGACACAATCATGTAGGGAAGGTCTGGCAGAGTTAGCAGTACTGTGTAGCTGGAGATCCTTGCTAAAAGCAGAGAAAGAAGAAACCAACCTTCATCTGGCTTTCTTTTCTCCTTTTCCTCAGAGCAGGGCCCCAGCCCTTGAAAGGATGCCACTCACATTCTGGGTGAACCTTCTCCCTCTGTTAAACCTGAGCACAATGGAAACACCCTCACAGGTGGGCCCAGAGGTGTGTCCTCTCGGTGATTCTAAGGCAAATTGATCACAAAGATGAACCAGCCCAGGATGGGAAGCCAGAGCAAACAGCAGGAGTCCTGAGCTGTACATGGAGCTCATAATCAGAAGTCACACATGAGCTGGCGGGAAAGACATAAACCCCGTCAGTACCGCTAACTCTCCAAAGGCTCTGAGTGAGGTGGTAGTCCTGAAACCCCTAGAAGCCAGAAATGGAAGAGCAGCTTGAAAACTTTTTAAGGTCAGAGACATTTACAAGTTAAGGATGGAAACCAATAATAGAGAAAGCCACTGTTTATTGAGCATTTACTACATATACCCCAGGCTCTGTGTCATGTGCCTCATAATCGTTGGATTGATTTCCATGTAAATCTGTCTGTGACGCAGAGAGATCTTAGACCCTTAGACTCTTCAACCCTGCCGCAACCTTAAAGCTACCTACACTATCAGGGACCCCAGGTTACAAGGCAGGAAAGGAGTCCAGAGAGCTTAACCCATCCGATGTCACGTGACTAGAAAGTAGCACTGCTACAAATCATACGTTTTCCGCCCCCTTCATAGCCATCTCCTAAGATGGGAATTACTGTTCTCATCCTACAGCAATGGAGGCTGGAGCCCAGAGTAGCCAAGTAACACGCCCAAGATCACACAGCAGGTACATGGCAGAGCCTAGCCTCAAGTCAGGATGTGCACAAGTGAAGTATTTCAAGAGATGAACTGTTGGGCTGGAGAGATGGCTCAGCGGTTACGAGCACTGACTGCTCTTCCAGAGGTCCTGATTTCAAATCCCAGAAACCACATGGTGGCTCACAACCATCTGTAATGAGATCTGAGGCCCTCTTCTGGTGTGTCTGAAGACAGTGTACTTATATATAATAAATAAATAAATCTTTAAGAGAGAGAGAGAGAGAGAGAGAGAGAGAGAGAGAGAGGTACTGTAGCAGAACTGGAGCCCATGCCCAAGAACCCTGGATTGTAGTTATCAGTGAGACACCTGTGTGCCCTAATACACAGGGGTGGGGGAGGAGGCAAGCAGAGAGGGTCTGTCTCTGTCAGCCCCAAGAAGGTGGCCAAGTTCCAAGATGGTCGCAATTGAACCAGGGTCCTGTGGAAGAGTAGCCAGCGCTCCTGACGGTTGAGTCATCCAAATATGTGGACTGAGCAGGGAGGGGAAGCAGGAGGCTATGTCCTCGGGCTTCTCTCGGGCAAGGTGCTCAGGTACCAGCTCATATGCTTTGGATCTCAAAGTGTTCATTCACTCTTTTAGGCTACACCCAAACGTGAAGGAAAATAATGCGGCGTGCGTGATGATTAAGGAGTTCACACACTTTCCCTCGCGCCAGACCTGCTAACAAACGTGAGGAGAAAACAGACAAAAAGCCCACTCAGCCGACGCACTTCCTGCAGCTGCTGTCAGAGCCAGCAGAGAGTGCAGTGCGAGCCCCTGAGCCAAGGCTCTCCTGCCTTCTCCAGTGGTTCTCACTCTTAAGCAGCAGAAATAAGTAGGGAACTTGGAGCACCACGAGAGTGCTGGGCCCCATGTCAGAGACCCCAGCTCAGTATTCATGGGGGCCTGAGTGGCTATTTCTGACCAGCCCCCTCCCCCCACCCGGTTTGGTTGAGCCTCTCTCCCCAGGCTCAAAGGGACTTGAAGCAGTCCTGGCAGATAGTCCAAGACTGGGCGCCTTTTAATGAAGGCACCAGGCTCCAGCCTCCAAACCCTCTCTGGCTGTAAGTGCAAACAACACTCTCCTGTACTAGAGGGCTACACTGTCCCTAGACTGTAAGAGCACAGTCTCTCTCTCTCTCTCTCTCTCTCTCTCTCTCTCTCTCTCTCCTCTCTCTCTCTGCCCCCCACCCCATTAATCCATTTCCTGGGACAACCCTCATTGGCTGCATAACCTTGGCAAAGTGACTCGCCTTCCGAGACCTTCACTTTGGCCTTGTGTGAAATAGGCCAATTATGAGTGCTTACTTCCTAGGATTGGTTTAAGGAGCCTCTCGGAGTATATAAACCTCCGCCCAGTGCCTGGCACATGCATTAGCAAATGTATTCCATGTCATAGCCATGACTATTAGTGCCCTGAGCCAGGGTAAGTAGAGTCAGAAGAGAAAAATCCAGAGCCATGTCGGAGGGACACAGCTGGGGTCATGGGAGATGCGGTCCCATAAGGAGGTTGTTCTCAGGGTTGGAGAGATGGCTCAGTGGTTAGAGCACTAACTGCTCTTCCAGAGGTCCTGAGTTCAATTCCCAGCAACCACATGGTGGCTCACAGCCATCTGTAATGGGATCCGATGCCCTCTTCTGGTGTGTCTGAAGACTTCGACAGTGTACTTATATACATAAAATAAATAAATCTTTAAAAAAAAAAAAGGAGGTTGTTTTGATGACTCTTTGCCGGAGGAAGTGTAAACCAGTGTTTAGCCCCCCTCCCCCATTATAGCAAACCAACAACAAACTTCCAAAATACCATCCCGCCAATTTAAAAAACCAATGAGTTTATAGGGTTTCCTTACAGTGCATGGTGGGGGTTACTTACATGAGTATTAGTGGCCCAGAAAGTGGTTGTACCTCCAGAAACTATCACGCCCCCGTTGCCGAATAGACAAAGCCCATCCCACCCCACCCCCATACTCTTCGACCAGCCTTTCACACACTATATATAGTTTAGCACCTCCTAAGACTATGAGGCCGTACACAACTCGGGGAGAATTACAAGTCATGGCTGCCTTGATGGAGACAGTGATTCTCACGCGCAGATTATAGCCCTGTACGAGGAGGTGCTGAGATCTTAGCTAAAGAACACCAAGGAGACAGAGGCTCAGCAAATGAGTCAGTGCGGCACAAGGGGGCGCTAAGGAGCAAAGAAACAACTCCGCGGGCTTCCACTGGAGCACAGTTTGATGTGCAAACCAGGCCCAGCTGGGGTCTCCTCCTGAACTGCTGTCTACATATCCGAAGAGTAGGCCCAGACAGACATGTTTACACATCAAAGTTCTCTACTTCCCTCCCCAGTTGCTGACAGGCCCACCTATGACCCCTCATCTGTAAGGTCTCCAGTTAACTGACTAGTCAGCACCTTAGACCTGGGAGTTAGGTGACCGACTCAGGACTGGGCAGTGATCCTCCTGTAAGGGCACTTCTGTCTTAAGCTTGCAACTGTACTATTGCCCCTGAGGTCCTTTGGACCAGTGCGAGTCACAGAAGCAGCATGAGCGTCCTCAGTCACATGGACCTCGCTCTGTCATTTATCTGGGCCTTATTTTCCTCATGATAGACTAGAGATAGTAAGACTATATACCTTGTGGGGTTGATGTGAGGAAAGAGGTGGCCATAAGTTCTGGCTGGAATCCTGGTGCTCCCCTCCCTGGTTCCTGTTAGGATCCAGTACCTGCTGTGATGGTGGTAAGGCCTTTGGAAAGTAACCCCCCCCCCCCATGGATGAGTACTTTTTTTTTTTTCCGTTCTTTTTTTCGGAGCTGGGGACCGAACCCAGGGCCTTGCGCTTCCTAGGTAAGCGCTCTACCACTGAGCTAAATCCCCAGCCCCTGTGAGTACTTTTATAAAAGAGGCCCTTACCCTTTTTGTCACACAAGGACAGAACACGATGATGTCATCATTTTTTCTTTTTAAAAATAAAAATGTGTGTGTGGTGCTGGGGATCGAACCCAGAACCTACTGAATATTCTACTTGTAAGCTATTTCTCTAGATCTTTCTATTTACAATAGAAAATAGGATGTGACTGGTTGGCCAATTAGCATTACAGTATGGGCACACTAGAGGGACGCTAGTTACTATAAAGGGTTTTTAAAGTATAGTCTCTTTCCCAATTCAATGTCAATATAAAGATTTTATACTCTTTTCTTCATTTTGATATCAGATACATTGAATATATTTTTCTGAATCTTTTTTCCCCAGACATAAAATTTCAGTTTTTGGCTATTGAGTTTCTAAGTACAGTGTCAACCTGGGAAATTAAACAAAATTCTAATACAATTAAGAAAAGACCCATCAGAGATTTCAGGAGACAGTGATTGGAAGTGAACAATTCTCTCTACTGGGATTCTAGACAAGGTTTCTTCCTGTGTTTTGAGACTTTTTTTTTCTTTTAAAAACCCCCCTCTGTTTTGAGACTTTTAATACTTATGCAAATTTCATCCTGTTGGTTCCCTTCCACCAGCAAATAAGGAATTATAGGCTTCCTTTTTTTCAATGTATCCTTTGTTACAAAGAAAACACTTTTAGCCAGGCGTGGCGGCACAGGCCTGTAACTGCACCGCTTGGGAAATAGAGGCAGAAGTATCGGAGGTTCAAGGTTGGGGCTGGAGAGATGGCTCAATAGTTAGGAGTACTGGTTGCACTTCCAGAGGTCCCTGGTTCAATTCCCAGCATCTAACTGGTGATTCGCAACTGTTAACTTCAGTCCAAAAACAGAAAGAAAGAAAAAAACCCACACCCTCTTGTAGCCTCTGAAGACAGCAGGCATCGTGCACATAGTACACAGCTGTCCATGCAGTCAAAACATCCATGCATGCCAAAAGTCAGATTAAAAACAAAACAAAACAAAACAAAACAAAAAAAGAAACCTCAGGATTATCAGCTACCTAGGGTTTGAGGACAGTTTGGGTTATATAAGACCCTGTCCAGGAGCAGGAGGCCAGGGACGAAAAGGAAACATTGTTTATCTGGAATAGTAACAAATTACCTACCTGTCCGTGACTATTACATTTGAAACAGCTCAGAATGGGTGGGTGTTAATAGCAGCTTGAAATCCAACCTCTGAGGCTGCACAGTCTAAAACCACCTCCTTTCCAAAGCCTCAGACTCAGGTGGGACTTGGGGAAGCCTTCCTTTCTCAGGTCCCCTTTTGTGGTGGTTTGAATAGGAATGGCCACGGTAGACTCCTGTGTTTGAATGCTTGGCCATAGGGAGTGGCGCTATCAGGAGGTGTGGCCTTGTTGGAGGAAGTGTGTCGCTGAGAGCGGGCTTTGAGGTGATATATGCTCAAGCTACATCCAGTGCGAGATAAAGTCTCCTGTTGCCTTCAGATCAAGACATAGAACTCTCGGCCCTTCCGGTACCATGTCTGCCATGCTGCCCACCCTGGTGGTAATGGACTAAACCTCTGAAATCGCAAGTCAGCCCCAATTAAATGTTTTCTGTTGTAAGAGTTGCCTTGGTCATGGAGTCTCTTCACAGCAATGGAACCTCTAAGACCTTCTATTGCCAAACTTGTTATCCTGAATCAAAATCAGCCCCCTTTTTCCCCTGTGTCTTTGGATCTTCAGAGACCAATGCTTAGGCTAAACCTAAAAAGCACGTGATTTGGGGTTGGGGATTTAGCTCAGTGGTAGAGCGCTTGCCTAGCAAGCGCAAGGCCCTGGGTTCGGTCGCCAGCTCCGAAAAAAAGAAAAGAAAAGAAAAAAAAAAAAAAAAGCACGTGACTTTTTACAGTGAGGTTTGCTTCGGGGGACCTTCAAAGTCATAGATGGCCATTTTTCCTGCATGTATGCATTCTCAAGCAGTATTTACGGGGTTTTGTTTGTTGTGGGGGTTTTTTGGGGTTTTTTCGGAGCTGGGGACCGAACCCAGGGCCTTGCGCTTGCTAGGCAAGCACTCTACCACTGAGCTAAATCCCCAACCCCGTTTGTTGTGTTTTTAAGGCAGGGTCTTGTTTCAGAAGCAAGTTTACAGGACTCTAGTGCCAAGGATGGCCATGTTTCACCGTACTCTGAGGGAAGCACTGTTGGTAATACTGAGAACATCCTACAGGAAGTGGCAAGACTGAATGCATCTCCAGCTTCTACTGCTTCAACAACGAACATCACCGAGAGCCAGGAAGAGCAATTGTCTAAAACTGAGGTCATGATTTGGGATCTCTAGGACTGGTGTTTCGGTTGAAAACGGCCCCATAGGCCTATAGGGAGTAGCGCTCTTAGAAGGCGTGGCCTTATTGGAGTGGGCGTGGCTTTCTTGGAGGAAGTGTGTCACTGGGCGTTTCCAGGGGAGTGTCTCAGATGCTCAAGCCAGGCAGTGTCTCTCACCCTGCTCTCTGCTGATTGGATGCAGAACTCTTCAGCTACCTCTCCGGCACCATGTCTTCCTGCACGCCACCATGCTTCCCAACAGGACAGTAATGAACTAAACATCTGAATTATAAGCAAGTCCCGATTAAATGCTTTCCTTTATAAGAGGTGCTGTGATCATGGCGTCCCTTCACAGCCACAGAAAACCTTAACTAAGACACAAGGGGTTGATGGCTTCAGGGAAATTACATCTGACTTGAAATACTCCCCGCTTGGTGCTTTGGGCACTGAGAATAAGGGAGTCCACGTGACACTACCTTCCAGGTAGGCATCATTATACGAATGGCCAAAGGTACCATCTCTGAAGCAAGAGCGGCCTCTGACACACTTTAAATCTACTGCTACCTAGGCCTTGAACAGCACTCCCAAAATTGTGAGCAATAGATTTTCTGTTGCTTATAAATTATCTAGTCTGAGGTACGTGTTACAGCAATTCAAACTGATTAAGATATGTGTTATGTGGTGTTTTTCCACCAAGCCCCAAGCTCCTGGCTGAGACTGAAAGTCTATTTTCAAATACTTTGGACAAATAGCCCTGGCTGGTTCTCCAACTAGCTCATATCTTAATGACCCGTTTATTCTAATCTAAGTTTTGTCATGTGGTAGATTACCTCTGCTGAGCTCTCAATGTGTCTGTCTTCCTTCATGTTCCCTGAAGAGTCCCCCACCTTCTCTATCCCAGAATTCAGTCTCCCCACAGGATGTCCCACCTTCTCTCCTACCCTTTCCCATAGGCTTTTTATTGAAAAGTGATGTATCCACACAATACACAAGATATTCTCTCCACAGCTATGCAAAACGATCAAAATGGTAGACAGGCTTTACACCCAGAATTGCCATTACTGTCATCTATTTGCAATGGCTTGATGGGCTTGATGTTCCTTGCGGTCTGTCCTTGTTGACCTGAGCACTAAACAGGGAGTCCCTAGAAAATCACTTCCCTCTCCAAGTTTCCATTCCCTTCTTCCTGACGCTAGCCATCTCAGAGACTCTCAACACTGGAGTTCTCTGCTAGTCTCTGTCCACATCTGGGATCTGATGGAGGAGTCTCCCCATTGTGATGCTGTAAAGAGAATCACAGGAGTCTGATGAGAACAATGTTCCAGGCCTATGGCTGCTGCTTCTCTTCTCAGCTTGAGAACTAAAGGCATACCACAGCCTAGAATCTTTTGGTGTGCTGACAATTGGCTTCCCAAGTCTCAACTTTCTCCACTATGAAACAGGTCTTCAGAGGGATGTTGAGAAGAATGTTCTAGAAGAACCAGGTGCCAGCACATGAGGACCAGCCAGTCCCAGGTGCTCTAAGACCAAAGCAGGGAGGGGGAGAGCAAGGAATACACAGAGTGTAATTTGGTAGGGGCTTAGAGACTCTTGGCCCAGAAAGCTACAAGACCAAGGTGGATTCTCACAATTTGGGTCCCAAGGAGAGGTGTATTTTTGCGTTAGGATGAAAGTGACTTCATCCTAGCTGGAATGTTTATCTTGGTTTATCTCAAGCTACCATCAAAGATTCTGATTCATCCCTGGAGCTAGGGTTCAGTTGTAAAGTTCCACATACCATTTTAATGGTTTTGCCTACTTATAGTTTGCTGGGAACTATGCAGAAAAAACCAGCTGGGGACATCCTGGTGTAATTGTGGTAATTATGACTCAAGATGGCTACAGTCATGTTAAGCTGAATCCATGCAAAATGTTAAGTAAAAAGATGGATGTGAGGGTTGGGGATTTAGCTCAGTGGTAGAGCGCTTGCCTAGGAAGCGCAAGGCCCTGGGTTCGGTCCCCAGCTCTGAAAAAAAGAACCAAAAAAGAACCAAAAAAGATGGATGTGAAACACTTGGCCTACTGCCCAATACAAAATACATGTTCCAATCATATCAGATGTCGTTAACTCTGAGCCCTGGATGGATCCCTGCTGTAGTTGAGGATCTATGGCAGGGACTTGGGTGCTCTGTAGCCATTCACCTGAGCCTGCGTTTAGTTACAATGGGGCTACTCAGTAGGCATGGTCAGTGGCTATACCAGAGACACTAGTTACTAGTGTGTAGACAGAAACGCCATCTGTAAGTATTTTATTTCCTCAGATGAAGGGATGAGATGAGAACCATACCCAAGCTGTGTGAATACATGGCTAGGCTGAGCCCAGAGCTTTTTTCCCTCTATACCATCTCTAGGCCTAGGCATGGAAGCTTCTAGCATCCTTACAGTCTAATTTTCCAAGCTGACTGACTCGATCCAGCTTCTCTCAGTTTCTAACCACATTGCTCTGCCTGGCCTCATACTAACTTTGATGTTCTAATCTCCTGGCTCAGTCTTCCTTCTCATTCTCTGGTTTGTTCTGTCTTCACTTGTGTGTAGCTTGTTTTCTCTCTGCCATCTGTCTCTGTAAAGTTTTCTGGGTAAAATTGCCATACACACCACCACCACCACCACCACCACCACCACCACCACCACCCCCCCCTTTTTTGCTCTCTGAATGCTCTTAAGTAATCTCTCTTTCCTGTACTGTTCTCAGGTGAGTTGGGTGTATCCTATCTCTGACTCCTTTTGTCAAATCTTTCTCTGACTCATCACTTTGTCTGCCCCTCAACTTGACATCACTTTCAAACATGGTTACTTCCTTCTACAAACTAACCTTACCTCCATTTTTTGTTTCTTTTTTTTTTTTTTTTTTTGGTTCTTTTTTTCGGAGCTGGGGACCGAACCCAGGGCCTTGCGCTTCCTAGGTAAGCGCTCTACCACTGAGCTAAATCCCCAGCCACCTTACCTCCATTTTTAGGGATGAAGTGTGTATTAAAGTACGTCTGTACTCCAGCCAGATCCTATGTAATGGTATGTCTGCACTCCAGCTGCATCATATAGATCTAGAAGGTCTTTGGATGTGATCGCTTGCCCGAGCAGCCACGTTGCTGGATTAAAATCCCTCTTCACCCAGCAGCCTGTCTCTCTACCTCAGAGGCTGATCACAGAAATCTGAGTACCAGAAAGTACTGAGAGGCCCTGAGAAAACACTCTGGCCTGGGAGCTCTTCAAATACCTTTCCCCACATATTCAATCTATTGAAATTATTAAATGGCCATTTATTATATCAATTGGGGCCTGGAACAGAGCTGAAGGATCCACATCTCACTTCTGTCCATATCTCAATGTACAGCTTCTTCCAAAATAAATGATATGGATGGGAAGGGAGGGAGAGAAGGAGGGTTGGAGCTACAGAGAGTCAATGGGACAGAAGCAGCTGGTCCACTGGATTAAGTGAAGGGTGAACCAGGCCATGAGCAAAGGAGGGTTGTTTAGTCCCAGCTCTGATCAGCTTGGTCTTTGAGTGGTCCTCCTCCCAGATCTTACAGACACACACACACACACACACACACACACACACACACGTACACGCATACGTACATGCACACGCACACACATGCATGCACACACGCACACACACGCACTCGCGCACGCACGCACACTAGGTTTGATCCCAGCAGGAGATGGAGACAGGAGGAGCAGAAGTTCCTTTTCTTATCTATACAGTTTGAGGAGGCCAGCCTGGGTTACGTGTAACCTGTCTCAAACATAAAACCAGCAATAGAAAAAAGAAAAAAAAAAAAAAAAAGAAGCTCGCTACAGAGACATCTTGCAAGTTGTGAAGGGAGAGGGACAAGCAGGGGCCACCCACGGAAATCCTTTATTATTTCTTTCTGGTCTTACCCATCAGAGGGCAGGGGTCATTGTCGGAGAAGACCACACCTACTTCCCCTTCTGCCTGCTGGACTTTGAATCCAACTGGAGACTGACCTTTGGAAATGGAAGGACCACGTTGACCCCTTCAGCAAGAAATTCCACGTGCAGTTAGAAAACACTGGTAAGTTTAGGACCATCTGGAAAAGTCTTGAAGTAACCAAATGCCTGCCAACAAGGGGGATGGCAGATTGTGTGTGTGTGTGTGTGTGTGTGTGTGTGTGTGTGTATTCTTTTTTTCTTCAAGACAGGGTTTCTCTGTGTAACCCTGGATGTCCTGGAACTCACTCTGTATGTCACGTTGGCCTCAAACTCACAGAGATCTACCTGCATCTGCCTCCTGAGTGTTGAGATTTTGGGTGTCCACTGCCCGGCTATAGTGAAAATATTTTAAAGAAAATAACTGAGCCAGGCAATGGTGACACACAGACATTTGATCCCAGTGCTCAGTAGGCAGAAGCAGATGAATCTCGGTTAGTTTGAGGACAGCCTGGTCTCCAGAGTGAATTTTAGAAACCCTGTCTCAGAAAAAGAGAGAAAGAAAGAAAGGAAGGAAGAACAGAACAGAACAGAGCAGAGCAGAGCAGAGCAGAACTGTTTGACTGCCAATAGGACGACTGGGCCAGAAAAGGCCTCCGAGTCTGATGGCCTGAGTTTGATCCCAGAGCCTATTCGTTGAAAGACAGAACCAACATGCAAGTTGTTCTTCACATGCATGCCAGGTACATGAGTGTACATACACAAACTCACATACATACACAGATAAATAAATATAAATAAAAAATTTAAGGTAATAATAACAAAAGGTTCTGGAGAGGTGGTCCAGCAGTCAAGAGCATTAGTTGTTCTTCAGAGGGCCTGGCTCAGTTCCCAGCACCCATACAGGGTAGCTCACAATCACCTGTAACCCTGAAGGATTCCACACTCTCTGCTGGCCTCTGAGCACTTGCACTCGTGTGGCATACACGCATACACATAAACAGAAATAAATCTTTTAAACACCTCTTAAGAAAGGAAAGAACCGCTGGAGAGATGGCTCAGTGGTTAAGAGCACTGACTGCTCTTCCAGAGTTCCTGAGTTCAATTACCAGCAACCACATGGTGGCTCACAACCATCTGTAATGAGATCTGAGCCCTCTTCTGGTGTGTCTGAAGACAGTGATAGTGTGCTTACATATAATAAATAAATCTTTAAAAAAAAAAAGAAAGAAAGAAAGAAAGAAAGAAAGAAAGAAAGAAAGGAAAGAACCTGCCTGTGCTAGAAGCCACGGCGAACTTCTGTAATCCCAGCACCCAGAAGGCTGAGGAGTGTTGCGAGTTTGAGACTTGCTTAGTGAGTTCGCTAGGCTAACCTGGGCTAAACAATGAGATCCTGTATCAGACTATTACGTACCAGTAAGATAAGTAGCCATCAAACGATTGACTAAATGGAATGAATGAGGGGGCACTTCATTAGTCCAAAGTCTAAGCTCTCCTGTTCATTTGCTCCCAATTAATTCCCTGACTCAGGAACCACAGCCTTTGGACCTCCCAGTGCTATGACTTCTTCCCACCCATTGTCCCCACTGTCCCCACCGTCAGCTCTCCATTGTCATCTTCCAGCCAACCCTCTGGTGCTTTCCACAGGGGTCTCCTCCCAGGCTGGGTTTCATGAGTAGAGGATCTTTTGCTTGGCTCAACTGTAGTCAAGGTTCTGTAACTTCTGCTAGGTCCCTCTGTGAACTTCTCTGGAAAAGCCAGTTTCAGCAAAGAACCATAAGTCAGTAAGGACTTCCTCATCCTTGAGTTCTGGTTGTCCTTGATCAGTTCCTCTTCCTCCACAACCCCAATATCTGACCCTCCTGGACCACTTTACAGCAAGAATCCTGATCCTTTGGAAGGAATACCCCTCATCCTGGAGGTCTCTTTTTGGTAACTTTTCATCCACCAGCCCCATCTTGCTTTTGATGTTCACGATCACTTAGAACCTAATCTCTTCTTCACAACCCCCACTGACAACCCCCCCCGCCCCGCCCCACCCCACCCCCACCCCTGTGACACTCCACCACACTGGTCCCTTTATCTATCACAGTGGTCCTGAACAAAGTTGGCGTTGCCAAGTGTCATTGAATAATCCTTTGTTTAAGAGTTGCTGCTAGGGGTTGGGGATGTAGCTCAGTGGTAGAGCGCTTGCCTAGCAAACTCAAGGCCCTGGGTTTGGTCCCCAGCTCCGAAAAAAAGAAAAGAAAAAAAAAAAGAGTTGCTGTTAATAGCATACATGTTTGTGTTTTATTTTGGTTACATGTATATGTGAGTGTATAAATGCAAAGAAAAGAAAAAAAAGAGTTGCTGTTAATAGCATACATGTTTGTGTTTTATTTTGGTTACATGTATATGTGAGTGTATAAATGCAGGTGCACGTGTATGAAGGCTGGCAGCTTTTACGGAAGTACAAGTTTGGCCACAGTGGCCTCAGAATAGTAGTGAATGGCTTAATTGTTCAGGTGACCTGAGCTTAGTCAGTTCTTGAGAAAACCACATCTCGTTGCTGCGGCCCGGGTAAAAGAAGGACAGGAAGTATATTACACAAATCAGAAAGACCCACCAGGCCTGACAGGCACAAAAGGAAGCATGCTGTCTGCCAAGCGAAAGCAAGTTGGTCTGTGGTGCCAACCAGAGCCCAAAGTCTGCAAAGTTTTTGGAACTGCACGTCCATACTCAAGTGACCAAGGCAGGTGGATCTTGACCACTGGGCAAGAACATCCTGCCCTGTTTGTTCCAACCCCAGTAAGAGAGATTCGGTTAGGACAGACTAAGTTTTGCTATAGTAACAGACAGATGGACTACTAAATGTGACGGTGCATACCAGCGACTCCAGCATTTGGAAAATGGAGCCAGAACGGTCAGGAGTTCAAGGTCAGCCTCAGCCACACAGCAAGTTCCAGGCCAGACTAAGCCACACGGCCCTGTATCAAACAACAACACATGCAGCTGGGAACTTTTCAGTATCCTAAACAACAAAATAAAGTCCCTGCGTTGACCATGAAGGGTGATTTTATGATCATGTGCTTTGACCAGAGCCTCTGCTTACCATGGTTTCTCTTAGGTTCATGGAGTTTCCGTGACTACAGAGGTAGGGAAAAGAAAACACAGGAATAGGGGTTGGGGATTTAGCTCAGTGGTAGAGCGCTTACCTAGGAAGCGCAAGGCCCTGGGTTCGGTCCCCAGCTCCGGGGGGGGGGGGGGGGGTAGAAAACACAGGAATCCTTCTCAGTAGTTTCTGATCGGAAGTCATACTTCAGCTCTTCCTGCTCACATCCCATTGGCCAAAGTAAGTCACATGCCCTCACCAAAGTTCAACAGAAAGAAGGTACATGATTGGTCCTACAGGGAAGATAGCAAATGTTTGTGAAAAGAAGAAGAAGGAGGAGGAGGAGGAGGTGGAAGAGGAGGAGGAGGAGGAAGAGGAAGAAGAGGAAGAAATGGACTACCACAAAAAATAAATGTGTGGCTACAGATTTCACTAGCTATGAGATATTTAAACAAGCCACTGATCCACACTGAGCCTCAGTTCCCTCATGCATAACAGGATAAGCACTTCGGTGAAGGCTGGGTTTCCTTGTCAACCGTCTAAAAATTACCTGAAAAGTGAATCTCAGTGAGGGACTGTATGGACTAGGCTAGCCTGTGGGGAATTATCTTGTTTACATTTATTGATGTGGGAGGAGTCAGACCCCCCTGCGGGTGGCGCCATTCCCTAGAGTTGGGTCCTGGACTATATAAGAGTGAGTGAGCTGAATAGTGGGATCGCATGCAGTCATATCTTTTCTGCTCTTGACTGTGCTGTGATGGGGACTGGTATTTTATCTAAACAACAGGGCGGGTAAATAGGACATCAGTGCTGATGATACAGATGACTCAATGACATCATATGCAGTGGGCTGAGCTTGGTACACACACTCAGTAAAGAATAACTTGGTAAAATTAAATTATGGTGAGCTTTAATTGCTGTATGAAAACCCTGACAACTCCTTAAACTGACCCTGATCCATTGTTGTTCTTTGGTTGGTTCGTTGGTTGGTTGGTTGGTTGGTTAGTTGGTTGGTCAGTTGGTTGGTTAGTTTTTTGATACAGTGTTTCTCTCTGCAGCCCTGGCTGTATGGTAGAACAGGCTGGCCTTGAACTTGGAGATCTACCTGCCTCTGCCTCCCAAGTGCTGAGATTAAAAATGTATACCACCATCATCATGCAACACCAGTCCATTGCTCAAGGTGATGGGCTTCTCATTCTGAGGGGTTTTTCTCAGCCTTTACCCCTGACCACTGGGAAGGCACATTAATAGCTTGTTCCTGAGTACTCAGGGCTATTCCTGAGGAGTCCCTTTCAATAGGAAAAATACCACCTCAGCCCTCCTGACAGAAGCTTGACTGAGCCTGTTTTGACTAGTCAACAGGGAGAGCACGTGACCTGTGCCACTTCACTGACCTGTGCCACTTCTAGCTGAAGCTTTGAGGGCCAACATAAAACCTCACTGTTGGGGCTGGGGATTTAGCTCAGTGGTAGAGCTCTTGCCTAGCAAGCGCAAGGCCCTGGGTTCGGTCCCCAGCTCCGAAAAAAAAGAACCAAAAAAAAAAAAAAAAACCTCACTGTTGTCCTTTCCCAGTGTGGTGCTTGTAAGTAACTGTTTAACGCCCAGCTCTTTCACAGGAAAAGTGTTTCCCAGTGTTCAAAGAGCCAACTTCTGCATGTCACGGACCTTTCCTTCTCCCTTGAGATCAGCAGGGTTCTAGAAACTGTCCCCTCAGTCCGAATCCCTGATATATCACAGAACTGTAAGTAACCCACAGCTGACCCTTAACCCCTTCTGATCTTAAGGGGTGACTTTACTCTTGATAACGAGCAGAATTAACTAGCAAATTAGGGGCAGAAGATCCAGTTAAGAAAACTGTGCTTTGAGGAGGGCATTCATGGTCTGAAGTTGCAAACACATAAGAACAGAAGGCAAAATAAGATACCACAGACACAGAAGGGTGAGCTCTAGGAGTCGGAGCATCAGGAAAACTAACTTGGAATACGGACAAGAGCCCAGGTCAAGAGCCCAGGAAAACCTCACAGAAGAGAATGTTAAAATCAGACTTAAAAGCTAAACACAGTAATGCATGCCTATAATCCCAGCACTTAGGAGGCTGAGGCAGGGGAACTCCTGCAAGTTTGAGTCTAGGGTGGAATTCCAGTGGGACCCTGTCTAAAAAATAAATAAATAAATAAATAAATAAATAAATAAATAATATAGACTGTATGCATGTCTGTCTGTCTATATGCATGTATGTATGTGGCTGAGGAGATGGCTCCATGGGTAAAAAGCACACAAACACACACTTATACACACACACTAATACGTACAAACACATACATAAATGCATAGAAACACCCACACACACAATTACACACACAAATACATACAAACGGGTACACACACAAATACATACAAACACACACATGCACACACACTCCTACACAAGCACATACTTACAGAGATTTTTTTTTCTCTTTTTTCTTTTTTTTTGGAGCTGAGGACCGAACCCAGGGCCTTGCGCTTGCTAGGCAAGCGCTCTACCACTGAGCCAAATCCCCAACCCCTTAATAAATTATCTTAATTGTAGACAATTTCCCGAAATTAAACAGACAAAATGGTAAACCAAGCCTTGGATGAGTCCCAGAGGCCGCACACCATCCTCTCTATTGGAAGGATGAATCCCTGGAGTGTCCAGTCTTTGTCCAGTGACTTGGTGACAAGGTTGTCCGGGGTCACCAACCACACCAGGAGAGCCTCTACCACCTCTCACTTGCCGATTCTTTGGGCCACCCAGTCCTGCTGGCACAGAGGGCAGCGATTATCCCGTTTCACCCACAGGGACCCGCAGTTGTGGAAGGAGTGGTTACATCCCCCCCAGACCACATCACAGTCCTCCGTTTGTTTTCAGCTTGACATCTAAGACAGGCATCCGTCTCCTGGACCCTGCAGATGGCGAAGGTTTTGCACTCAACGTCCCAGCTCCACATGGCTACCCCGTTCCACTTCTTGAGGGAGAAGATCTTGTGGCCTCCCAGCTTGGAGCCTGCGCTCCCAGAATGTGAGAAAAGGAGGCAGGGTTCCTCGCCGTCCTCCACGTCAGCCGTGGTGGCGGCACCTTACTTGATTTTAAAAAAGATTTGTTTTTATGTATGTGTTTGAGTGTCTTGCCTGCATGTATGTTTGTATGTTCACCACATGTGTGCTTGGTATGCAAGAAGTCAAGAAGAGGGTGTTGGATCCCCACGAGCTAGAATTACAAGTCGGGTGTGCTACAAGCCGCCACATGGATGCTGGGAACTGAATGCTGATGATGTGTCAGGACATAGAGTTCTGTTTAAGAAAACATTGAGACGGGGTTAGGGATTTAGCTCAGTGGTAGAGTGCTTGCCTAGGAAGCGCAAGGCCCTGGGTTCAGTCCCCACCTCCGAAAAAAAGAACCAAAAAAAAGAAAAAAAGAAAAAGAAAACATTGAGACGTCTCTCTGGCCAAATTTTCCTTGGTTTATCTCTTAAACTTTGCTAAAAACTACATCCTTCGAGCTATCCAATGTAAAGCCACAGAATCATACACAGACATTATAAAGAATCATTATGACATTTTCATACAAGTATGTAATGTATTTTGATTATATCTGCCCACCCACATCAATTTGGTTGTGCTCTGTCATTACTTTGGTTTTTCTGAGACAGGGTTTCTCTGTATGGTCCTGGCTGTCCTAGACCTCACATTAGTCCAGGCTGGCGTTGAATGCAAGACTTTCCTCCTGCCTCAGTCTCCCAAGCTTTGGTAAAGGTGTCATAGATAACATTGACTGCATGCTAAGCAAAAGCAGGACACTACGGTGTGTGCATGTATTGTTTTAACTCAGCAGCCCCTGCACTAACCCCATTCTGCAAAAGAAAGCAGGTCCAGAAAGATGACCTGTCTTACAGGGTCACAGTACAAGATAGTTTTATGTCACTGTGACACAAGCTGAAGTCATCTGAGAGGAGGGACCTCTCGTAAGAAAATAAGACCTGGTTGTCAACAAGCGTGTGGAGCATTTTCTTCATCAGGGATTGCTGGGGGGCAGGCCCTTGTGGATGGTGCCACCCCTAGACTGATGGTCCTGGGTTCTATAAGAAAGCAGTCTGAGCAAGCCACGGAGAGCAAGCCAGTCAGCATCCTCCTCCATGGCCTCTGCATCAGCTCCTGCCTCCAGGTTCCTAGTCCATTGAGTTCCTGCCCCAACTTCTTTTGACGAGGAATTGTGATGTAGAAGTATAAGCCAGGGGTTAGGGATTGAGCTCAGTGGTAGAGCGCTTGCCTAGCGTCAAGGCCCTGGGTTCGGTCCCCAGCTCCGGGAAAAAAAAGAAAAGAAAGAAAGAAAAAAAAAGAAGTATAAGCCAAATAAATCCTTTCCTCCCCTACTTGCTTTTTGGCCTTGACGTTTCATTGCAGCAAAAGTTACCAACAGTTGCCTGAGGTGCTCCTAGCCACAGGCTCCTGAACTCAGAAATAAACATTGCTTGAGGGTTAGGGCTAAAACTCCACCACAAGAAATTCAGATAAAGGTGACACCAGGTTGTTTATTTCAACAGCTCAGTGACATGAGGCCAGCTTCTCTTTGAGTCTCTTGACTCTCCCCGGGGGTCCCAAGGCAGCTGTGAACACACACACACACACACACACACACACACACACACACACACAGAGAGAGAGAGAGAGAGAGAGAGAGAGAGAGAGAGAGAGAGAGAGAGAGAGAGAGAGAGAGAGAACCCAAGGACAGGCATTTCTCCTCAGGCACCTCTTTTTACTGGAAAGCAAAGCCTTCACCCAGCATCCCGGGATAAATTCTAGAAGGACCCCACCCTTTACATTTTTTTTCCTAACCACCTTATGTTGTAACTCTAACCAGACCGAATCCTTAGCTTTGCACCAATTACAGCATTTGGTGACCAAACTGAACAGTTGAGAAATGTTCTCAACAAGGTGGGGTTCTCATAAATTACAAGCCCAAGCAGGAATTGAAAGCAAAAATGTAGCCAAAATGCTGGCAGAGGCCACCAGCCACTGGCTAATGCTGAACTTTAACCTCCTCCACGTAGGCACCACCCCTAGATGGCTCTCTTTCAAGGGTCAAAGTCGTGGGCAGAACTGTCCTGG